>NC_089805.1:11994368-12249368 GCF_029633855.1 Hoplias malabaricus | reverse complement strand
GACATGAGATATTATGGAGACATGGCAAGGGGGAGACATTAGGGAGAGTAGTGAGTGAGTGAGTCAGAGAGAGAGAGAGAGATATTAGTGAGACATAATAAAGACAGAGAGAAAGAAAGATGGAATGAACAGTCAGTTCATTACGTTAAAGGAAGTAAGGAACTGTTTATTAATTAAACAAATCTCCTTTCCTCACCTGGTGGTGTCCCAGTCCCGACGCCCTGCTCTGAGTCTGGGGGTCTCTAATGAGGCCCAGGAGTTGAGGGGGGCTTTTCCTGCGCTTGCATCATCGCAGTGATTTATTTCTGTCTGCGGAGTCTCGACTGCGTGCCACTCCAGTGCTGCAGGTATGCCACAACTTTTATTAATTACAGGATTAAAATTCAAAGAATGAATCATATTTGATGCTAGACCTGCGCCTGAACCTATGGACAACATTTCTATAATGACCTTATATTTAAAAATTGAAGTTCATGGAATTAATGGAAGTCACAGAGAGTCAGAGCTGTTCACACAGCTGTTCACACACAATGTAAAAGGAGATAGAAGGCTTTGATCTTTCAGTGTAAGCATGAAACTGATGTTTGTGACATGCTTGACAGTTTTGAGGCGGTTCTGGTTATAAACTCTCTTATTTGAAGGTAAACAGAACTGCAATGTCCACTTCTCGTACTCAGTCCACCTGGTTCTGCTCTGCTCTGCTCCGTTGAATGAGTAAGTTATGCAGCTGTTGTTACAGAATAAATACAAACATAATTATTGTCCATCTCATGTTTAACTCAAAACCACATCCAGGGTCCAGCTGTAGTCGTGTGCAAAAGTTTGAGCAATGCCTAGTCAAATGACAAGTATCTGATGTCTGCTGATCCAGTTCAGGGTGGCGGTGGGTCCGGAGTCTACCTGGAATCACTGTGAGCAGGGTGACAAACACTCACACATTCACTCACACACACACACACCTACGGACACTTTGAGTCTACAATCCACCTACCAACGTGTGCGTTGGAGGAAACCGGAGCACCCGGAAGAAACCCATGCGGACACAGGAAGAACACACCACACTCCTCACAGACAGTCACCCGGAGGAAACCCACGCAGACACAGGGAGAACACACCACACTCCTCACAGACAGTCACCCGGAGGAAACCCACGCAGACACAGGGAGAACACACCACACTCCTCACAGTCAGTCACCCGGAGCGGGACTTGAACCCACAACCCCCAGGACCCTGGAGCTGTGACAGAGACACTACATGTACAGCCCTAAATTGAACACAAATAATAAAATCGTGTTCCCTGTGGAGGACAAGTGAACTTCAGAGTCACTCCGACAACCAACAGAACATATTCCCAACCACTGAGCAGGAGTTTCCAAACTTATTTCCCCAAACATCCGTATACGGCCGCACACACATTTGAGATATTTTGTGTTTGTTAAGCTGCTATATGAGCAGTGAGGGGTGGGACAGGTGTCTGACGTCCTGTGCAGTCAGCACACTTTAATATACTGAGGTTTACTTGCTGGATTAGGCAGAGTAGGGTGGGACACTTTCCATGTCCCTGTTCTATAGATAGATAAAACGATAAAAACTAACGAGGTGGTCTCTGTTTTTGCACAGAAACACAGCGTTACACAGAGGTCCGAGACCCCAGAGGCTAGATGCAGGGAACTTACTATGATGCTTCAGAGAGGAATGAGCTTAGCCACTTGGTCTGAGTCCTACCCTCCTCCAGAAGTTACATAGTGCAGTTCCTGCAGTGCTGAGCTCAGAGGAGCAATGCCAGAGGCTCTGTTCTCTCTGTTACAGCCCAGCGAAGCATACCAGTGATTTTGAAGCTGTAGTTTTAAAGTAAAACTATTACGTAGCGTTCCAGTTTGAGAATATATATCCAAACTGATAAAAAAAACGTATATTGTGGTCAATTGTGCCCCTGCCGCGCCCCCACCAGGTTCAACTGGAGGTGCAGATGATGTGTCTGGTACTGAAGGGAAGTTCACAGTATGCAAATTAATATGACACTGAAACACTCCTCACTTGTACAAGAGGAGTGTCCACTTGTGCTTTTCCTCACAACATTAAAGCCCTGGCTATCTTCAGAACTCCACATTATTCAAAGATCAACCAGAGGCCGATTCAACTGGAGATAGGGGTGTAGTTTCCTTTAGCTTCTTTAAAAGTCACATACAATTACTCATTTCCACCAGAGGGGTCTCCAAATCCCAGATGTTGCCTAGTGCAGTTTTAACATTAAATGCAAATGTGTTTCCTGTAGAGCAGGGAAATTTAATTACAATTCAGTAATGTCCAGTTAGGGGAAATTTTCAAAAGCCAACGTCTGGAACATCATTTGTAACTTGTGCTATGATTCAGTGCCATTTCCTGTAGTAGCCTAGTAGTTTTATCAGTGTTTTATGTCATCAACAACAGAAAGACAAAAGAAGTGACAAATACAGCTTAATATATTTCAACAATATTTATTTTATTTTCCTATTTTTCCAAAAGCACGCAGTCTGAATTAGCCTCTCTCTGACTCGCTTTATTCTCCGACCGCTGCTTCTCACTTCATACCTCACCCGTACACTCTCGAATCTGCACAGATCCGATTGGCTGAGGATCGCCTTTGGTGATTTTAAAACACACGCAATTGGTCTGAGTTTACTGCACCGCAAAGCCTCTACCATAAAGACAAGAAAAGTTAAGTTGCTTAAAATAAACACTGTCAAAATTACATCATTCTCAATAGCTTATCGGTTTGGGTCTGTTTTGTTGGGTCCGGACAACATCTGGGTCCGACCCGGACCACAGTCCGCCTTGTAGTGACCTCTGCTGTAGAGGATGAGTTTCAAGACAAACAAAACCTGTCATTGGACCAGGAGAGCGATCACAGAACATGTAAAAACATTAACAGTATATTGTCTTCATCAATAAACTCTCACATAAAAAGATGTAAATTATAAGGAGAAGGAAAAAAAAAAAACGTTTTTGTAACCGCTCAGTCTCCGCTCCGAATCCTTTCAGAGTATAAAAGTCAACAGTCTACCTGAACATCACATTACATTTCTACAGTGATTAAAACACAAATCATCAAAAAGGTCTTTACATATGAACAGGGAAATTATAAACATTATGTACAGTAGCATTCAGAAGCTGGCA
Source organism: Hoplias malabaricus (assembly GCF_029633855.1). Classification (NCBI taxonomy): domain Eukaryota; kingdom Metazoa; phylum Chordata; class Actinopteri; order Characiformes; family Erythrinidae; genus Hoplias; species Hoplias malabaricus. Next base: position 12,246,212 of record NC_089805.1, on the reverse strand, counting down.
CCTGGTCAAATGGCAAGTTTTTTTTTTTACTTTTCTAAATGACAGTCAGTGACCACGTCCTCTAGAGAGAACACACTTCTGCACCTTTACGCATACACTACAAATCCAAAAATAAATGGACTTCTATCGATCAGTGTGGCTTCTCAGTGACCTACACTCTGCAGCTGCAGGGGAAGCCTAGGGCCGGACAATATTCCAATATCACTATATATCGCAATATAAAATCGATACGATAACAACGATACGATTTTTAAAAGCATTTTCAACATTAATTATTTTCTGGGTAGACACCGGACCCACCGTGACCCTGAACTGTAAAAGTGTTACAGACAATGAATTAAAGTTCTTAGAAGTTGGTTCTTGGAGCCTACCCGGAATCACTGGGCACAAAGCGGGAACACACCATGGAGAGGGTGCCAGTCCTTCACAGGACAACACACACTCACACATTCACTCACACCTACAGACACAAGTCTCCAATCCACCTACCAACGTGTGTTTTTGGAGTGTGGGTAGGTGTAGATGTGTTAATAAATAAATAGTAAATAAAACAATCATAAATTCCAAACTGTGTTCCCTGTGGAGGACGAGTGAACTTCAGAGTCACTACAAAAACCAACAGAACATTTTCTAACCACTGACCAGGAGTGTTCGAACTTGAGTTTCCCCAAAATTTTGCATACGACCACACAGACGTGTCTGAGATCGTATATGCGTTCAGCTGCTATATGAGCAGCGAGGGGGTGGGCTTCTTCCCAGGCCACGCCTCTTTGGCATATTTCTTCTTGCGTGGTTCGTTGAGGGTCTCGGCCGTGATGAATGGTCCCGGTGCGCTGGGGGGATTCAGCATGGGAGGAGGCTGCACTGTAGGGGGAGAAAGGTCCACCTCTGGGGCCGGGTTCGGGAAAGGCAGAGGCAGCCCCCCGAGCATGGCAGAGCCGGACTGGGCCCCAGGGCTCTGGACCCCTTCGTCGTGGCTGGTAGGGGGGAGGTCACCGTAAAGACCTGAACTCAGTTGGAAGTTCTGCATCCTGCGAGCAGCACTGTCCTCCAAACTCAGTCCTCCATGGCCCTCCAGTTTCTTCTTCTGGTGGGAAACAAAAAGTAGACCATAATAAACAGTGAACAGTGGGATAAACACAGCTGTTAAAGTGTGGCTCAACCCTGCGCAAACACCTGACATCTAAGGACAACTTCAAAAACAGTCACCAAATTATGAGCAGGTTTTGTTGTTTGGGCCCCGAGTCACCTCCCACTCCCACAGCTCCCCAAAATGTATCGAGTGTCGTCTCTAAACCCTGTCTCTAAGGGGAACAGTGGATTTTGGAAACCACAGCAATGGCGGTGGTAACGCTAAGCAGTGTTTACTCATGGTGTATTGGCCTGTTGTTGTTGTTGTTTGGGACTGAACACAGCTCCGTCATCAGATCAGACAGATCAGTAGAATTTGTTCCTTCCTTGCTGCAGCATCCAGCTCTCGCTGGATTCTTTCGTCGGCCACCGATCCAAGGAGCGTTTGAACCTCTTCAAAAGACCACGGCGTAATTTTACGAGCTGCCGTCGTTAAGTCGGATAAAAACAAACGTGATCTCTGCTGCAGCTGGAGATTTTACAGATGGAGAGTTGGTGCTGGACTTCTGCGTTGTGTGGCGTAGAGTGACGACTCTCTCTGGACAATCAGCGCTCTGCAAGGTTTACACGCCATGGTTTAGTCCCTACTCAGGTCGCCCTGAACAACGAGAGAACAGCGACTAAACAAAAACCTGCTTCCAGAACCAGGACCAGGACCTGATTTACCTGGTGGTGAAGGAGAAATCCAAGTAGCATAGTGACAACATAGTGGAAAATCGGCATACAATATGTACATTGTCATTTGTCTTGGGTCATGTTGACCCCTGGGATGTTTTGGCTGAGTAACCCATCTCTAACTGGAGCAGTATAAAAGGTTTGTAAAAGAGTAACTCTAAATATGCAAACATACAGAGTTTAAACCACTAAGGGGTGGTGTCACAGACCCAGATTTAGCCCAGCCCAACACTAAAAGTCTCACAACAGCTTCCAAAGTAATCACTGTCTGGACAACTGGCCCAGTGCAGTGTAAAAAATACAAACAGGTTGGATTTTGTTTTGGAAAATCTGCCACATGCTGGGCATTCTTAATCTAGGCTCCATTTCATTTTACCTTCAGGGGAACGACTGCAGTCTGCACCATGTTTCTGAAGCGTCCCACAGACGGGTCGATATCCTCTGAGAAAATAAAAAGGCATAAAGTGTGTCTCATCTCCATCAACTACAAGACAGAACATGAAAAGTATGGAATGAGGAATGAGAAATGCATCAGGAGATGGAAAACTGCCAGGAATAAGATCATAACACCAAACATTAAAGCATGCAGCTATGTGAATCTAGTGCTGACACTGGGTTGACCATATCTCACTGCTGCATGTAGAAATAATACAGTTTAATACATAAATTCAAGTTTTGGGAATATATTTCATGTAAAAAACAACAATCAATTAACCAAGAAAACTATAATAAAGCACACAGCACTTTAATATATCTATGTAAAAAAGTGTTCAAATGAGTTTTTGTTTAATGTTTAGCTGTAATTCAGAATCCACACATTCTCTGGCTCTTTGATCATTTTTCAGTAACTGTGTGTTGTGTCAAAAATCACAACTGTCATTGTATCCAACAGAAAAGAACCTAAAACTGAAGCTGTGTGAAAAGTGAAGGGTTTATTGGGCGCTGCATTCGTTCTGAGCTCCATCAGGAAAAAGCTGCAGAAGACTGATGGGTTTGTTCTGTTCTTGGGGATAATACTGTGTCCAAAAGTCTATGTGAGGGTGGGTTTAGATCATTTAAAGATGGAGTCAGTGTTAGAGTCGGGAACGGAGCGCAGTAACACTGTGTTTTTAGGTTAATTTTTTGTTGTAGAAAATGTCAACTGTCATTTTTAAGGGTAGAGAGAGACACTTGCTGTTTGAACGTACGTTCACGTAGACAGCTGTCTGCGCTATGAACGTAACTTCCCACAATTGCCTGTGTGCTACACTTGTAACTGGAGGTTTCCACTAGAGGGCAGACCCGTGATTGCAGACTTGACACAGTCTGACACAGCCTTCTTCAAAACTTTCCCCCGGTTGTTATGTGGTTTTCACCTGCACAGCCCTCTAAGCTTACACACAGCGGTTTTATTTGGAGGATGTGCACAACATAATCCCCAAATCAACACAATATACATGAGGCAGCCATGATGCACACACGGATGCGTAGTCAACAGCAAGTATCTCTCTACCATTAGACAATAGCTACCATAAAAATGACAAAAATGTTGACTTTTGAATTTCAATTATATTTTACAAAAACACTTTAAAATATTTGTGCACCTAATATTACACTGACATCTTTAAAATCAATATTAAAAGCAGAGATATTCAAGAATATTGCTTGTAATGATTGCGGAACAAGCTTCTGGTGTGTCTGTGTGTTCACTCCTACCAGGGTTAATGATCTCCTCGTCTTCACTGAAAGACACTCGAGAGCTCCTCCGTTTCCTCTTCGGTCTCTGAATGTCCAGGTTTCCCTCCTCGATGGTGAGGGTGGAGATCCGCTTGTTGTGAGCCGTGTTAAACTCTGTCAGGTTCTGGATCATTCCAGGCAGGAAAAACAAAACGTCAGGAGGTCCATTTTACTTTAAAAAACATATTTATCCAAAACATAAATAAATAAATAAAAAATAATAAAATGCCACAACCAAAGATCACAAACGCACATCCAGCTCCGTTTCCTCCTCTGGGAGTCCCAGGAGTCCTTTCAGCTCCTCGTCCTCCACTCCACTGTCTCCCGAGGTGGCGCTGGGTTGGGTCTGTGGCTTTTCTCTCAGAGTGTAAACCCGCGTCGACGCACCGAAGGACATGGTGGAGTCGATAGGAACCTGCTGCGGTTTATGAGGCTCCAGGCGGATTCGGCCCAGGAAGGTGCCATGAGCTGGAGGAAGGAGAACCTCAGAATTACTGAAGTGTCCCTCACTGGTGGGTGGAGCATTCTCAGCGCTGCAGTGACACTGACGTGGTGGTGGTGTGTTAGTGTGTGTTGTGAATATCTGCTGTGTCTGATCCACTCGCACCAGCACAACACACACTAACACACCACCACCACGTCAGTGTCACTGCAGCACTGAGAATGCTCCACACACCTGCTCTGTGGGGGTCCTGAGCGCTGAGGAACAGGTGGAAAGTGGGGTAACAAAGTATGCAGAGCAACAGATAGACTACAGTCTAACTGTGGACCTACACAGTGCTCCTGTAAAGTCAGTGGAGCTGGCTTTAATTTTACTTTACTCTCTACTTATATATATTTATACACACACACACACACACACGATTAAAGAAATTACAAATTTCGTGATGAGTGTAAGTTTTAATCACTAACTGCTGTTGAGGTCAATGAGGAAGACCCTCTTCAGGTGTCTGTGGTACACGAGCGCTGCGTGAACCCGAGAGCACGACTGGTGGTCTATTGTAAAGTCACAGTGGTCTGGGTTCCTCCCAAACAGGTAGAACTTCTTCTCGTCAATGATGAGTTTCTGGAAATGAAAAGGATTAAACTTATACCCACAATTATGAGCACACCATTACATTCTTGTTCTTCTGAGAAGCCTTTACATCTGATGTTGGAACACTGACATTTGGGGGGGTGGGGGTGGGGGTCTAAGACGTAGCATGTGCAAGAACCCGACGCTGTTGCGAGCGTTTGTACTTGTGTGTCTGCGTCACTTTGCAAATATACTGCCACAACACTAGGGCTGAATCACAAATATCTTCCCCCACTCTACGTCTCACAATTTAGTGGGGTTGTATAAGTTTTATAATCTATGAAGTGCACTATGTAGGGATTAGGGTGCTATTTGGTAAAATGCAGTTTACATGCTAGGAAAGAAACTAATACAATGTTGGCACTTTTTGTGCTTGGGCCCCTGCCCCCCACCCCGAAGAGGTGTCAGTATTTTCCCTTTATTTTTTGTCCACCTCTTCATTGACTTCCAAACATCTGAAGAAACCTCTGGCTTTGAATCTGCAGCCATCTACAGTGCGGTTCACATTTCTGGATGTCCTCAGCTTGATCCATGTTTGTCCAACTGCCGAACCATCGCAGTCGTCTGTGTCCTTGTGATGCATAGCTACATTTCTGGGAGGTGTGCGTCAGGCTACAGTGTAGGGTACACAGCTGCAGGGGACCTACATGTTGCTTATAGCATAGAGAGTAAACTGGCCTTTTTATGAGGATGACTAGTGTTGAATTTAGGGCTAGGTGTAGGATTAAGACTCTGGATTAAAGTGTATGACATGCTTGGCTGTGACACTAGGTCTGTAACCCATCGTCAGCAGGGTCTTACCTCTATTAACTTGTCTCCTTTAACCACGTCCAAGTGAAGTCCCGGGGGTGGCTTTCCTGCCCTAGAAACACAACAGAAGTGTAGAAAATAAATCCATAATGGCTTAAAACCCTAAAACTAGCCACAGTTTAGTTTTCGTTGTGGGGGAAGACCCAAAATGGAACATTACTGTGAGGATTCGATGGCATTCAGTTATTTAAACAGACAAGATCATGTATGGATACTGGGAGATGAGGTCTGTATCACAAACATCACTCCATCTCATCCCAAAAGTACTGGATGAAAGTCCATTTTTCCGGAGAACAGTGCTAAAGGGCTCTTTAACCCTCCAGCCAACGCATGTATTGGGCATGGTGGCCTTAGGCTCATATTGCAGAGGCGGGGATATTCATATCTCAAGCCCTGAGGGAAGTTGTGCCAAATACTCCTTAGACTACGTGGAATTTTTCGGTCCACCTTAAAAAGCGCAAGAGTTACATGCATAAATAGAGGGAATACGATAAACCCATGCATACATTAAAAAAAACGGAGCTTTAGTTTGCTACTTATGGAATTGTCCGTTCCACCTTAAATGCAGCAGCACTCTAAGCTGCAGCCTGAGGCGCCAGAAACGTAACTGCTGCACCATTTAAGGTGGAGCCGATAATTCCAGTAAGAAGATGGCCAATTTATGCCAAATTCTTCCTCGTTTATCAACTAATGCATGGGATTGTTTTATACAATTTACAAACTTTACGTTTAAGAACATCTAGTACAATATATCTGCAGTTTATACCGACTACTTTGTATTAATCTGCAGGCTTACCATGACGGACACTCAAACTGGGCTGTGTTTATGATCTGATTCGCCGCCATCTTGGTTGTGCTGAGTAGCGCACTGCCTTCTGGGAGCTGTAGTCTCTAGAGCATTGTGTAGTTAATTGAACCACTACTGGATCCACGTAGTTTAGTTTAAATATAGAGGTAATTGATCATCCTGGCCGCGCCGGGTGACTGTGAGGAGTTGGTGTGTTCTCCCTGTGTCTGCATGGGTTTCCTCCCACAGTCCAAAAACACACAGCGATAGGTGGATTGGCAACTTAAGTGTGTCCGTAGGGGTGTCTGTGTGTGTGAGAGTGAATGTGTGAGTGTGTGTTGCCCTGTGAAGGACTGGCCCCCTCTAAGGTGTATTCCTGCCTTGCGCCCAATAATTGCAGGTAGGCTCTGGACTAACCGCGACCCTGAACTGGACAAGCTGTTACAGATAATGAATGATAATCCTGGTGAGTGCGACTGTGTTTTAGGGCCACAGCATTAAAACAAATATGTAAAAAAACAATAGGACTCCAAGAATAAAGTTAGTATAACTCAGAATAAAATCAGAATATTTCACTGCATGTATAATGAGGCAGACACAACCGCAATGTAACTAAGGAATGCAGCATATTGCTGAAGTGATACTATGGTATAGATTTCAGGAATAAAAAAATCAGTCCTCTGCCACATCAGGGGCCAAACTGTGATTAGTATTTAAACCCTGAATTGGTGCAAGAATGGCGTTTATTCAGACGAGAGCATGTAGATTCCCAGGATACAATAACGATAATGAAAATGATGGATCCAGATGAAGAGGAAATGTGGCATGCCCATGAGGCTCCATTGTGTTATGGCTTAGGGGCTCGTACAATAAACTAAAGATGTATGCATCACAGCCAGGGGCTGCACTGATGGGGGTTAGTTTTCGTGTGGATGGAATTGTTTAATCAATAATTCCGTTCACTTCATTGACTGCTTCTATCACAACTCACTCTATGGTGCACAGAGTCTGTCTACATTTTATATTAAATAATTCAAACAGTAGTCCTCTAAATATTTACACAATTGCAGAGTTACACTGACTTTTTCCTCAGAATTATTCTGACTTTGTTTTCTGAATGTTTTCTTTTTCCAATGTTGTGGCCCTAAAACTCCTTCATGTGGGAGAGGTAGCTATAAACACAAAGCATTTCTCAGTTTAGCTAGATATCTTAAGATCAAACTCAAGCCTGTCCAGTAGAAAAGAGCTAAGGGACATTTCCAATGGAAAATCTTTACCTTTGGGCTTAAGCTAGCTACTTTTGTACAGTAACACCCAGGTTTCTACTACATCGTTCTTTCATTTTGAGGAAACACTTTGCCATATGCATCGAAAATGTTCTCTATTTGTGTGCACAATATTTTAATCTTTTCATACAATCCATAAATCATTCACCTGTGTATTTAAACATGTGCCTGTTTTATTTCAGTTATTTTGCACAAAAGGACTTTAACCCGTGCACATTTTTCATTTTGTTACCACAAATGAATTCCTTGCCATTACATTTACAATTTTTTTTTGCTTTTCTGTTCTTCCCAAAAAAAAAAAAAAAAAAAACACCTGCACACATGTGCAAAACAAAACATTTTCAAACAAGATCTCAAATATTCAAGGACTACAAACTAGTACAAACTTAAAAAAAAGAAGTTCAAGAAAATCCAGCATTAGTTTAATCAAAAATAAATAAATAAATAACAAATAATAAAAAAGCCCACATGCACATCCTTAAGAAAAATCTTACCCTTTACCAAATTCTGCATTAACAAACCAACAACTACAAAATAAAAGCACAACAGCGGTTAGAAGTAAGTGGACTTGAAATGGTCATCATCGATGGTGGAAAAAATGTGGCCTTCACTGATCAGAAACCTCAAGCAAGCACTGGAAGAGAAAAGAAAAATTAAAGTTTACACATTAATAAAAAGTGGACCATTTCCTACATTATTAGGAAAGAATGCATCTGCACTGTGTGGGTGGGAAGTAAAATAAATTCAGGGAGGAACACCAGTGAACTTGAGGCGAGCACAAAGACGGCTGTAATTAATCATAAGGAATCACAGTGAAACATCTCATTAATATAAAACGGCAAAAAGAGATGCTCCAAGGCTTTAAATGAGATTTAATGGAGTTTTATTAATAAGAGACGACAGGAGAAAGCAGCACCTGATGTCGTAGGGGGTCAGATATTTGAGAGCAGCCTTGAGACTCTGGATGCTTATGCCTTCGGCCAAAGGACAGCTCTTAATCAGGTTAAGCACCTAGAAGAAAAAGCAGTTACACAATGTCTTTGTTTTGAGAAGCACTGAATAGCACCCCCTTGTGGAGCAATTACAGAATGAGGGAGTGGCACTACCCAGTGGAGGAGGCTAGCCAGTTTCCTCTGAAAGAAGAGTGTTCCTCTATTCTGTCATAACCTAGCACTCTTCTGAGAACTCTACACTAGATGGTAGAACATTGCTGTGAGGATTTGTTTGCAGACAGAAACGGGACCTTTAGTGATGAGGTGCGAATGTACGAATTATTTCTGGATCCCAAATCATTCCTGCAGGTGTTGAATAGAGCCCCACCACCCCACAGCCCAACACTGGGGGCTTTATACCCCCCCCGGGAGACAGTTGGCATTGGGCTCCCGACATCCTTCAACAATTCTATAATTTGTAAACCACAATTAAAGTGTCAAACAAATTTGTAAACACAAAAAAAAAAAAAGACCCTGACCCACCTGACTCTGAATGGCTGTGAACCCATATGTGGCCGATTCATTCGAATATGGCACACACTGTGGAGTCCAGGTCATGGCCTTGTTCTTCATCTATAAATAAATGATTTTTTTTTTATTTAAAATGTTAAAAAAAGGCATAGATGGAAAAATGAAACCCAATACATGAACTTGCCATCTCTGAAGGTCAAATACTTTCGAATCTCTTCATTCTTGGGGGAGAAAAACTACTAAAACTGGCTAAAAATGATTTAAAGGGAACATCTACGATTGTGGGCAATCACAGCTCTCTCTGGTTGTTTACATTATAAAGCCAAGCATTTAAGATGTGTTTGAGGGAGAATAACCACGGTTTGTACGTGTACGTTTTTATTCACTGTTTGAATTCCCACAGAAACTCATGTGTAACTCGAGCTGATTACTTTCGCTCCGTGTTTACTTTCATGCAGTTAGTGCTCGGCGATACGGCCCTAAAATAAGATATTTCAGGGTATTTTGGCGATATGAAAAAAAAAAAAAAAAAAGTATTGAAAAGTATTTATTAATTTCAAGAGACTATTGCCACAAAATAAATGTTATATTATTCAATTAATAATATTTAAATTATATTTAATAACAAAGCAACCCTGAACTGGATAAGTGGTTACAGATAATGAATAAAAAAAATGAAATGCATTTTATTTTAAATCTACCAATTTCAAACATTCAGAAGAAAAAAAAACATAAGAGTAAAAATGTGCTGATTTTGTAAATAACCGTAACTTACCAAGGTTCTGACATTGTATAAAATAAATACAGAATAGTTGCTACGCTGAGTCAGTGGAGGTCAGAGCTCACGTTGCCTGTTAAACTCATGGCATTTTTGACAATCCACATACTCAAACTGGGTGCCTCTGCTTGAGGTGGTGAAATTGATTAGATGCTTCTTTCATATCTTATAATTAAAGTGTCATATTCTATATCTGAATTTATTTCCAAATCACCTCCACACGACTGAAGTCACTCCTCTTTTAGAGCAAATACTTTGAACAATTTCCAAATTTCCACCGTACTTTGTGCCTAAATGACCCACATAACAAATGTATGCCATATAACATGGAACTGCATGATATCATTACGTAAACAAATCAGAACTATCATTTTAATAAAGATTGATTTTTTTCTCATTTAAAAAAATGTTTGTGATATTATTGTGCACAGTACAATATGGCACAGCCCTAGTCAGTGCTCTTCCAAATTTGAGATATTTCCAGCTTAAGTGATTTGAAAGCAAAAATAAGTCAGCGTTACCCCCCTATGGGTCAGGAATAGAGCAACATCATCTCGGTTGGTGCTTTTCAGCGTTTGGAGTCTCTCCATTGTCTAAAAACCTCCAGATGGTGTTTCTCTGCCGTGAGCAGAGAGAGAAAGCCTAGCACCGGACCCAGACATTCCCCCCTACACATTAGAGCGGTTTCCAGAGCAAACCGACTGCAGAGCAGCACATGGAGAGGAGACAAACTCAGAATTATATAAACAGTGAGTTTTATTTTTATTACAATTGCAAACTACGCCTTTAAACTAAAACTAATAAACGTCTTACTGTTTCAAGACAAGGCTATACGGCATCCCCATCACGTAAATTTGGTCCAAGTACTTCAGGCTCTTTAGTACCTGCTCTCTCATGGTTCCAGAGTTGTTGTGGTTAAAGAGATGTGTCTGAACCACCTCCAGCATGTGGGAGGTGATCTCATTCAGGTCCTGTAAACGCCGGACACTAAAAGCTACCATCGACCTGTGATGCTGAGACACAAAAAAACCGCAATTGTCTCTCCAGCCACAAGATTAAGACCAGGATAGAGAATAGATAGAAAACATTAAAAAGACACCTGAAAAGAGTGAAGACTTCCTACTACTTTGACGTAGGTTCCAGGAGGAATAAACCTGCTGTTCATATTCTCATCCTACAACAAACACCAAAGACAAATAGCTGTTAAAATCACAGCTGAGAGTTTCTATGGTTCTAAAATAAACACTCAGTCCTACCTCCAGATTCATCCACTGTTTCACATCCATAGGAGCTCCAGTCATGTCGTCCAAAGAATAAAGCACAAACTCAGAGGCTGGCTTCGTTCTCCTTATCAAACCCACTACACTCAGCTGTATAAGGACATTAAACCAACTCTGGAACAAACACTCCAAACATCTCCAAAACATTCATCTCACAACAGAAGGACTTTCATCTCTCAGATGACAGAACACAAGCTAAAGATCAGGGTAGGGCTTTAATCTGCAAGGAGCTGCGCGTGTACAGTGTAGTTTGTGACCGATGTAGTTCACTGTAGAGGGAGCGAGGAGCCTTGTGATTTTCAGACAGAGACAAACACTGTGACATCAGCGTTTCAGTAAAGACCAGTTTTCCTCATTTCACACAAGAACAGAGACCACAACATTGAGTGTTTCTGAAAGCCTACAGTGACCTACAAAGTTGTTTGTGTGTGGACAGGCCTCAGACTGAGACGGCTGTACCACTAACTCCTGTCTTTAAATATTTGTTGTTATTACTAACATCACATACGCCAAAAGAATAAAATAAATCTGACCTGGTTGAGCTCCAGGTCTCGTATGAAGAAGGATTCTCTGAGTTCGGTGGCGGACCTGAGCTGAGACACGGTGCACGGCAGGATGTAGAGTATTCCTGATCTCTGGGAAACAAAGACATGAACAAATCCCTGTGACAAACCTGTTTTTGTTGTCATTGCATTTAACCCACCTGTGGCAGGGGAAACACAAACGCTCAGGTTCCCAATCCTGGTCCTGGTTCTCTCCTCCCTCACTCCATCTCTAACTTCAGAAGAGGTTGTTAATGAGCTCTGTATCAGGTGAGTTGTGAATACACTAAGGCTGAAAACAATGCTCCGACACTTATCTAATCTTATTCTTGAATTTATTCTCCATTCATCTGACAGTGTAGCCCCTACATCGCATAATATATATTTTATAATGTATATTAAATGTCCTAACAAATTCATTTGTAGTGTCAGAGCAGCAAGCCCCTCCCCCCAACAGCTCCTCAGGGGCTGGTCGCCCACCGCTCCGGGTGTGTGTGTTTTCTCTGCCACAGGATGGGTTAAATGTAGTAGAAATTGTTATACAATAATTAATTGCACATTTACACATACAGATTATCCAGATTTTAAACCAGAGTCATTCAGAGCTCTTCAGGAGAGGGTCAGAGAGGTGTTTGTCTTCGGTATGACGCTTTTGAAACCACAGTGTGTAAACAGAGTCAGAGACTCAGGGCTGGTCATGTTAAAACAGGTCCAGTACAATGTGAGGGACCCACTCTATGGACCATATATGGGTTCTTTCAGGAATTACAACACTAACGGCTGTGGGTTGCATTTCATGGAAGAAAAACTGTAAAAATATATTAATAATCACAACACAAATATTGTTTGCTAATATTCTGAAGTATTAAAAAAATTACACGTTTCCACTTGAAAAAGCTCTTAACATCAGCAGGTTCTTTACCTTAGGCTGTCCCTCTCTGGGTAAACAGGAGGACTCACCAGGAGAGAAGCTGTGCTTGTAACCTACAGCAGATTAGCGTAGGTCAGAAGCTTATGGAAAGATGACGTGCTTATTATAAACAATACATTCGGTAAATAGGGCGGCATGGTGGCGCATCAGGTAGTGTCGCAGTCACACAGCTCCTGGAGGTTGTGGGTTCAATTCCCACTCCGGGTGACTGTCTCTGAGGAGTTGGTGTGTTCTCCCCATGTCAGTGTGGGGACACACGTTGGTAGGTGGATTGGCGACTCGAAATTGTCCGTAGGTGTGAGTGAATGTGCGAGTGTGTCGCCCTGTGAAGGACTGGCGCCCCCTCCAGGGTGTATTCCCGCCTTGCGCCCAATGATTCCAGGTAGGGTCTGGACCCACCGCGACCCTGAACTGGATAAGCGGTTACAGATAATGAATGAATGAATGAACGAACATTCAGTCAATGCTTTAGCAACGTAAACCACTACAAACTGGCAACATGAACCCCCGGAAATTAGCTTCTGTTTCTGACTAGGGTCACACACTAATATTCCCTTTCATCAGCTCCACTAACCACACAGGTGCGCGCTGTAGTCCATCGATTGCTCTGTGTACGTTGTTATAGAGCAGGTGTGATGTGGATGTGGATCATTCTCAGCGCTGCAGTTACACTGACGTGGTGGTGGTGGTGTGTTAGTGTGTGTTGTGGCAGTGCGAGCGAAGTGTTTTTCAACAATCAACAAACACTGACATTTAAACACTCAATCTCTCTGTTTAAAGCTCACATTCGTGGATTATATGCTTTTATATTCCTATTAAGTCATCGTTCCCTGTGTAAAGCACACATTGTTATACCGAATTCGTTCACTAAGCTCTAAATACCCCTTACAATATCAAGAAAAAAACATTATTTTCATTTTTTCCGGTTAAACAAACATACAAAAGTGAAATTAATTAACTGACCGTGACTACCCATGAGGACCAGGTTCCAGCTCTGAGACTGCACAAATACTGCTCTGGATTGTCGCTAACAGCGCCACAATGAATGAGTGAAACGTAGGTCTCGTGGTGTTGAGTAATGGGAGCTTGCCTGTGATTGGTCAGCTCTCCTGTCTCGATTCACACACTCAGCTGTAGCGTGTTTGTGAAAATTCACCATATGTAATGGGCCCTGGTGACGTCGCCTCCGATGGCCGACAGGGGGTACAGGCGAGGCGTTTGTCTTCTGAACGAATTAGTTCAGTGCATTTGGGCTTACCTCCTCAAACAGTCGCTGACAGAGCCATTTTATTTCGTGGGAAAGGGCTTTAGAATTTTTTCCCTTCGGTTTCGCTCAATTTCGTTGTACATGTGCAATGACAATATGACTATCTTATCTCTTAAAGTTTATAACACATTAAATCCTTTAAATTAATCTGAAAGAACTTTTAACTTGCCTCTAGCTCTGAGCAAAAACAGCACAGGCACAGTGTGTAGTTACAAACCTTGTTTAAAGAAACTAAAGAAGTGCAGATGAGTGTTTCATTTCTTCTGAACTGAAGGGCACTAATCAGGAGTCTGTTCCTCTTTACTGCAGTTAGTCTCTAGTCTTCTGATAAGGGTTTTACATTAGTGCAGAGTTGCTGTGAGGATTTAATGGCATTCATCCACTTGCACATTAGTGAGGTCAGGGGCAGATGGATAAAGCTCTCACTCCAGAGAACCCAGTTCCACTGCTCCACAGCCCAGACCCTCAGGGTGACTGTCTGTGAAGAGTGTGGTGTGTTCTCCCTGTGTCTACGTGGGTTTCCTCCAGGTGATGGTCTGTGAGGAGTGTGGTGTGTTCTCCCTGTGTCTGCATGGGTTTCCTCCGGGTGACTGTCTGTGAGGAGTGTGGTGTGTTCTCCCTGTGTCTGCATGGGTTTCCTCCGGGTGACTGTCTGTGAGGAGTGTGGTGTGTTCTCCCTGTGTCTGCGTGGTTTTCCTCCGGGTGACTGTCTGTGAGGAGTGTGGTGTTTTCTCCCTGTGTCTGTGTGGGTTTGCTCTGGGTGACTGTCTGCAAGGAGTGTAGTGTGTTCTCCCTGTGTCTGCGTGGGTTTCCTCCAGGTGACGGTCTGTGAGGAGTGTGGTGTGTTCTCCCTGTGTCTGTGTGGGTTTCCTCCAGGTGATTGTCTCTGAGGAGTGTGGTGTGTTCTCCCTGTGTCTGTGTGGGTTTCCTCCAGGTGATTGTCTCTGAGGAGTGTGGTGTGTTCTCTCTGTGTCTGCATGGGGGTTTTATGCAGTTTTTCATAACAATTAAGTATTTATTTATATTTATATTTATATAGGAGTACATTTATTTATTTTTACCTGACACTGGGCTTATGTGCAGCAGCTTCAAACTCTCTCTTTTCATGTAATGATTTTAAATGTTGACTTTACTGTAAAGTGGGTGTATACAAATTTTTCTCCAGGGCGAAGGAAGAAAAACGCTCACAACACAAACTGCGGCTAGAGTCCGATGTTTATTTATAAAGCCAATCCCAACAATAAATTACACATTCGTTTACAGTATCCCTCTGTAAATCTCAGTTCATCTCGGCAAAATACTGCACAGGAAAATACAGGTTAGTTCAAAAAAAAAAAAAAAAAAATGAACAAAACAAAACTAAATAACAGAATCACAGAGTACACCAGTCGACTGATAACGCACGTCCACACCGAGGTGGCTGAGGTGCGAATCAATGCACAGAGCACAGTGAGGGGAGCAGTTCTGCAGCTTTTACGTCAGGATGTCAAACCACAAACCTTGTGATATGACAATATTACCAGCGTAAAGTTCCTGTCTTGATACAGGGCCATGATATAGCCACCATTCTCCACCTGGAGACCGCAGTGAGGCACAGCCGAGATGTTCCTCTGCTCTAAATACCACTTCAGAGATGCGTGCCTGTTTGAGGAGCTGACTCAGCTGTGGTAGAGCGGTGAAATGACTAGCATCATAGAAGTAGGCCCTTCACTTTCATTTCTGCTTGGATTAGAATCAGGGCTGAACGATAACTGCAATGTAAATAAAGCATGAAACATTTTAAGTGGTCTTTACTACATATAAAAGCTTCAGTGGGACTTATTAAGAACAAAATTGCTTATTCAGTGCTTGTTTGTGCACATACATCCAGAGATCTGGAGCCCACCAACATACACACTGCCTGAGTCAGAAAACACGGGATAAAACGAGGCATTCTGATTCTGCTCCGCTTCTGACATCAAGTGCAGAGACTTTAGAATGGCCCCACCCCCTCGTCTGAGTCTGTCCAATCACAGCGCTAGACCCACGTTTACGTGAGAGCGCAAAGGCAAGGTTAAACACAGCAAAACAGACACAACGAGCGCGGAGAAATAAGAACACCGAGTAAAAACTGAGAAAACGAGAACGGAGATGAAAGAGAACAGCGCAAAAACAGCTAAAAACCAGAGCTTCTGCTCCTCGCTCCTCACTGGGTCGGGGCGAACAGCATTTAAAGGAACAGGTGCTGAAAGCAGGCGTTCTGAACAGGGCTAGGTGAAATATCACGTTTTTAAACTCATTAAGACAACTTTGAATAATGGAGGATATTAACAAAACTGCACTCTTTGAAATTGCGATTTTGATATTAAAACAAAGCATCGTTCAGCCCTAAACCAAACACAATTGACAAAGATGTGTCACGTCTGCAGCCTCTTACACAGCAATGACGATGCATTTCCTGACAGATATTACAGTGTTGCAGTCTTAATGCTAAAGGCCAACGTCAAACCTGATCAGAGTCCAAAAAGGCAGCTTTAAAGAACACATTCCCTCCTAAAACAGTTGTTCCCTGACATTAGGCCTGACCTGGACATGGACACTAGCGTTTTAAAGAGGATTCCACCCATTTAGGAATAAAAATCCACACAAAAAGATGTAAGATTAAGATGTAAACAAAGTCAGTGAGATTTTTTAAAATATCATTCAGACATATTTCCAGTAAAAGTGTGTGGAACCAGGCATCCCCATGTCTACAATACACATCTAGCAATTTACTCGCTCTCCTCCACCACCACAGGAAGTGACCTCCATCCACCTGAAGAGCTTTATACTTTATGACAATGATGAAGGTGATAGTGGGAACTCTGAAAATTATGTTTTCTGTGCTTTAGAGTGTCTTATGTGCACATGCTTTTGATGTAAAGCACCAAACTGTTTTAATGCCTGTCGCGCTCTTGTGCAAATGTTTTAACCTGCTAAACATGAGTGAGCAAGTTACAAGAGAGGTTCATGAATGTAAAAGTACATTTTAGGATGAAAAGTCAATCTCAAGTCTCAGAACAATGACAAAGTGTCATATTTATAAACATTTACCATAACTTTGAGAGGAGCTTTTAGAGGGCGATGTCTGGTTCCATTCAACATCACCGTCAGCTGATTTAACTCAAAGATTCTCTAGAACTGAGTATTTCACCACAAACCGGCCAACCTCAGTCACTTTGTTTGCATCTTAAACATTTAATTATGTTGATATTTTTGGGGGGGATAAGTGAAATCCCTTGTGTGGTGTGGAGGTAGCTGGTCTTTGAGATAGATATGATTAGAGCTGTGCTCCTCTTTTCAGAAACTGAGCATAATTATTATTATACAAACCACACCATAGGTTCATATTAAAAAATAACTCGATTATGGAAGTAGAGGTACGTGTAAATGTCATTTGCAATATTTCACAACCAAAAGGGACAGAAGGGAGAGCGGGTGCACCCCCAAACTCAACATACGACTCTGATTATTTTACAATTCACACTCAGTGCTTCCCACATTCAGCAGTCACGCACGCAAACGCTACGTCTTTGAGAAATGTCGTAACTCCATATAACTCCGTATGAACTCCATATACAGTACACAAGTGCAAAGAAACACACAAGGTGTGAAAAAGAAAGAGAAGAAAGTCTATTAAACCTGACCAAACATCCAGAACAAGGGCATTATACTGACACCTAGAGTCCTGGATGTAGGAGCTATACAAACCTTATGAGGGACTTGCTTTATGGAGCCTAAGCTGATTTATTTAGGGATGACATGTCAGTCTGGTTCTTCTGTGAGTGGCATTTTTATGGTAAAAATGATGGACTGCACCTTTAAATATGACATGTTTCTGGGCTTTTTTTACTAAAAAAAAAACAAAAAAAAACACACTTTAACCATTTCAGACTCGTGGGGAAAACAGACCAGTCAGAATCTGCATCTTTAAATTAGGTTTTAAATGACGGTTTAAGTATTGCTCATTATTTCCTGACACACTTTACTTTTCCAGGCAGAGTCAGCCCTCCTTAACTGTTCTTCAGACACTTTAAAGGGCCCATAACCTTACATTTCTCCAGCATATGACAACAGAAATGTTTTTTGTGTGTGTGAACAGTTAATACAATCAGTATTTCAACAGCTACTTCTTAAAGTCAGGCAGAAAGAAGCTTTTTTTTTTTTTTTTTTTTTTTTTGGACAAATAAAAACTAAATATTGAGAAGCATACTGGCCCTTTAAGACTGCTCTTTAATATGTAAATGGCCTCTCTGCTGACTGGTTGCTTTTGAATGCACCTCAAAACACAGGAACTCAAAGCTGATGTTCCTTGGAGGTTCAGCATATACAAGAAGAAATAAACTGATGGTTTTGTGACATCACAAATACAAATGTTTTTAAATAGGCTGTTGTTTCAGCTTAAAGTAACACTAGGTAGAATTGTTATCTTAATATTAACCCATCATTGTGATGCTCTGCTGAGCTGTCATACGGAGAACAGAGCCTCTTTAACACTCAGCACTGCAGAAACTGCGCTATGTAACTTTTGGAGGAGGGTAGGAAACCCACCCCTTGATTTCAGGACACTACGGTAAATGCGAATTACACTCTGTAAATGTCACGGTAGCCCAGGAGCAGTTCACAGACTAAATGTAGGCTTTGAAACAGGTTTTAATGCAAAAAAAAGGTCCTTTTAACCAAAATAAAGTGGAAATTTTTCAGGATATGGGCCCTTTAAGTGTTCAGCATCTATATTCTGTGCAGTTATTAATACAGATTAATTACAACACAGTCAAACAAAGCCATTAGGCTGGATCAAAGCCAATCAACGGTCCCTATTTCTTTCCTTTGGCCTTCGTTCCTGAACACGTCCCATCCCATTAAGAGCTCAGAGCAGGCTGTGGGGTATTAAAATAAGGCAGAAATTATGGTAATCTCAGAGAAAATGCAAAATAAACAATATTCTAATGATCTAGAGTCAGTGGTGAAGCTGTGGAAATAATCCATTTATCCTTTGTTTCTGTGATTATGTGGATTAATGGATGATCCCACGGCACCAGAACACTTAAAGAAATCCTATAAAATAAAATAAAAAAATAAAAATAACTCTAAGTGGGTCGTTTTAAGCCAGGAGTGGGATGGGTGCTGGTTTCAGGAGTTTCTACACCCCCAGGAAAGGTCTGAAAAATCCCAAAACATACGCTTCAAAACACCAATGATTTCCACTTAAAGAAACGCTACCTGTGTCTGTGGCAGAGGGTCAGTTAGCAGCACCTCTACCCTCATTACACCTCCCTTCGCCGAGAGAAGAACAGAAAACCCACTCAGAACTCGAGACAACATCAATGACCTGTTGATTAAGTGTTAAACTTGGAGACAGATTAAATCAGCAGCTCTCAAACTGTTTTATTCTCTAGTCTTTGCCACATGCAATGGCCTCAGGGTCCTGTGACGAGTGTGGTGTGTTCTCCATGTGTCTGTGTGGGTTTCCTATATGTTGCTAAATGGTGTGACTGTGAGAAACTGTCCACAGGTGTGTGAGAGTGAGTGACTGGTTGAGTGTGTGAGATTATCCACAGGTGTGAGTGTGTAAGTGTCTTCAGAACATTGTGTTTGGGGTGGGGATGGGCAGAATCCACAATTTTCATACCGTCTTACCACATGAAAATATTATCGCGGTATACGTTATTACTGTGTGGGTGTGGGGTGTACTGTCGGGCTGCACTGAGCCTTATATCTGTGAGCACAAAGTAGAGTGAAGTGTTTTTGGCGCTGTGCAGTTCAGCTCAGCACAGCCCAACAGTGTACACTGACATGTGCTGGAGAAATGTTGTAAAATAAGCTAAATAAGACGGTTCTACACTGTTTGGAAGCACAGCTGGTGCTAACAGGCAGTTGTGGTTTAGCGCACACCACATCAGATGGTTCTCCAGTGAACTGAAGCTCAAATCACACACATTTAGAGATAAAGCCTCATAGCTGTGAGCACAATGTCGAGTTAAGTGTCTTCTGAGTGTTTTCAGCTTCATTTATCTCTCTTTTAACCCAAAAATCACACTGCAGTGGGAGATTGGGCTTGTACTTCCCCCGTTTTCAGAGTGTGACATTAGCAGTCAGTGAGATCCCTCAGTGCCCTCTCCCTGTGGTTATCTTAAATGCACATCAATTAACTTTTTGGCCTTATATTTAAAGACACAGAACAGAAATCTGTCACACCACACAGGTCATAATTGCCACCCAACCTTAGTTTGGGTGAGATGCCGGAGACCGGTGTAATGAATGGCAACATAAATTGGGGGAAAAATATTCTGCAGCCCCCTAGTGGCCACCCAGTTTGAGAACCACTGCTTTAATGCAAAAGGGCAGGAGAGATATTGCTGCTTTGAGACTTTTCTTAGTTTTTTCTGCTTTAAATAAGGTACACTTTGACCCAAACAGCATTTTTCAGTCCCCAAGGTTTCTCAACAAGCTTAGTATTATTCCAACAGGAGTCAGGGGAACAGGGGGATTACTTCTAAGACTCAGCACTTTTTTTTTTTTAGGAAATCCAGACAAACTGACAGTGAGATCAAATTCACCTCGGTGAGGTGTCAGAACTTAAGGCCGTCGTCTCTCAGAGGCTTTCAGAGATACAAATATGTAAATACACATTTCCCACTGGTCTATGGGCTGCTGGTGTTTACTGCTGCCAGGAATTTCCAAAAATCACTCAGTCCGGAGGCAGGACACAAGGCTGGACACTTTAGATCCGACATGATTAAGTGGTCAAAGCAGTCACAGGGACGAAACAAACAACAGATTAATAAAAGTGCTGTCTAGGGGTGGACAATATCCTCAAATACAGTCCACAACAACCAAAATGTAGAATTTATAAACAGACTTGCAGGATGCATTTTTGATTCAGCAACAAAGTTGACAACAAAGCATTTGATGAGATTTAAAAAAAAAAAAAAAAAAAAAAAAAAAATTATTGACAATTGAATATTGATCAATCAAACAACAATTATTTATAAATATAGCACTTACCAATATTTTTCACAGTTTTTTACAGTTTGTTTAAGTCTCTCTTTAACAAAATATGTAATAAGTCAGTGCTGTTTACTATCACCTCCAACAAAATTCTCATAGATAATTATCGTGAAGTTAATGTATCATGATCTATCGTATCGTCCACCCCTAGAGCTGTCAGGTCTTAAATGGACATCATTCAGTTCCATTCACCACTGCAAAAAATTATGTCTTTTCTTGTTCAATCATTATTTTTTCATGAATGATGTGGAAAATCTTGTTTTCTGAAGCAAAATCAGACTTTCTTTGTAGATAACATCACTTAAAATCAGTGTTGAGAAAACCTTTGAGTAATCTCATATTCTCCATACAACCCTCTCAGTAGGAGGTATATGGGAGATATCGACCAGATTTAAGATGTTTTCACTGAGTAACAGATCATTAACTGCAGGGAAGTCACAGCAAATGTTAAGACATTGAACAAATCAGCACACACTCCAGAACATCCCTTTAAGAAGCAGCAGCTTGTCTCACGACTCTCTCAGGAGATATTTTGAGGAAATCTAATTTGGAAAATTCTTTCTTTTAAGGGCTGCAAATCACAGGTAAGCTCAGAGATCTCAGAGGAGGAGGAGGAGCGCTGGGTATATTCGCAAATCAGACACAGATGGGTGATAAATGAAAGTGAAAGGATGGTGTTTAATGTTCAGTGTGTGGTGGATAATCAAATACAACATTTGATAACCTCCTGTAGATGTTTAACAGGGTTGAGATCTGGTGACTTTGAAGTGACACAGCATTTCGTCTCGGCCCAAACATAACACCTCCAATAGAGATGAACGATTTTGGCGAAATTTTTTTGTAGTTATTGTTATCGGTCCGATGTTGGAATTTTAACCGATAACTTCGGTTCACCTGTAGCTTTCTCCACTCACTTATTCTGGGGTTTCTCTCCCGTTTATCACCCATCTGTGCATGTATGTACATATATATAAACAGCATCCATAAGGCAAAGGCCTTTCTGGTTCAGCAAGCCCCCATATCGTAATGCTCTGCTTCTCCGCAGCTGTTTACAGCATTGAAAGTAAAGAAAATCTGCTCAGATCTAACTGTAATGTGCTCTGCAAAAGCATGCCGGATTATTACGCTTCCTCTTCTCACTAAAAAAAACAACACCCACGGTTTTCTTCTTCTTCTTTTCTGCATGGTTCAGTTGTGTACAGGAGGCATTTGGTAGAAAATCTGATAGACAACACTGAGATACTGTAAAATCTGGATGTAGAAAGATACCAGCCTGAGGTTCTGTAGAGAATTAGTGCAGGAGGTAAGAGATAAACAACAGTTTAACAGAAAAGTACCACAGATTTGCACCGGAATGAGACAGACGTCCAGTTGAACGCTTGTTTTCCCTGTGTTTGAGTTTGGGTTTTGCATTGCATCAGAGGTTAAACTAGCACCGAGAGTGAGGCAGGCAGACGTTGATGAGCTACCTCAGGCTGTCACAAAGGATGAAATTGGTTTCACCCAGAGAGGAGAGCTGGAAGTATCAGGGGGAAACCTGTCACTAGTTTGTTTCGCCAAGCACCATTTGAAGTGGCCAATTAAAATCACCGTGCTCTCGCTGGCAACCCACTGGCTCGACTCCTGGGGCTCGGATCTGGGTGTAGGCTTAGTCCTCAGACAAAAGAAATCCATGCTTGTGCACGTAGCTTTAATGTGAGTAAAGCTAGCCTAGCTGGGTGAGAACCTACACGCTGCTCAGCTGCTGTGTGCTTAAGGACAACTATTACAAACACACAGGGTGAAGAGTAAGAGTCAGGAACCACCCAAATACCTGCAAGACACTTCATGTTAGTGCCTGTGTCGCATGGTACCAGTCTAATGTGTGATATCACTATGAAACCTCACCTTTTTGTAGCTGGGGATACTCCAGTATAAGGCATTCCAGATCTAAGCTGCTTTTTTGGTAAGAAATATGAATCACATTTGCAAAAATCCCTGCAATTGTACGAGAATTATTCGGATTATACCTGGAGCCTCAACATTATCCAATCACTAAAAATGAACTATGAGTATTGATACAACAAAGACTGCTCATATTTAGACCATTCATTTTTCTCATAGAGAAAATCTATGATGTTAATAAACATTATACAATGTTTCATACTGGCTACTAACAGTGGGTCAGCCAAGTAAAGGTTGGTGTCTGATGTTTCTGCTCTGGAGCTACAGGGTACTGTACGAATAATCGTATACAATACGATGTACAGCACTTTTGGGACGGCAGGGATCTAATTTATCAGCAAACTGCCATTTATTTATTTACCCTCCGCAGTTTGGGGCATTTCCCAGTCCCAGTTTATAATTTTAGGATTCATATTATTCCTAAACTGCCCTTGTTTCCATCCTTTACGCTCTTCCAGTGCAAAACCTCAGACTCCAAATGTGTCCCGGCTGATATCTGGAGTAAGGTGTGACTGAAGGATCTTACGGACATCTGAACGGCTCCTGATCTTCACTTCACCCTCTGCGTCACACTTGTCAAACATTGTACTCTTATTCCACATGACCCAACTGTGTTTTGTTTTGCTTGGTGGTGGTGGTGATGATGGTGAAGTTGTTGTTGGTGGTGTTTATGTGAAAATAAAAGAAAAAGAAAGAACCGAAAGGAAGGAAGTGTTTATCCACAGTAGGACACTGGCTTTCTCACGTGTCCCAGTCCAGTTCCCTGCATGCGATCCGCACAAGTCTCAGTTCCAGCTCGAAGGCGTCGGGTCTCTCCTGGGGGTTTGCCGAGAGCATCTCCCTGATCAGCTGCTTCATTCCGGCGTTCATGCTCTTCTTCCGCGCTGGGATGAGCAGCTCCATTTTGGGGTTTTCCAGGAGAGCTTCTCCGAGGGGCACGATCTCCTCGCCGTGTTGGACGTAACTCCCGAGGAGCTCTTTCTGCGTCTCCACGTCCACGAAAGTGATCCTCTCCACCATGGCCCAGATAATGACCCCCAAGGCAAAGATGTCCGCTTTGGCCGTATAGTGGCCCTCCCACACTTCGGGAGCCATGTAAAAGTCCGTCCCGCATGCCATTGACAAGAAACACTTGTTCACGCTGGCGGGTTCCTCAGGGTTAAGCCCCGAAGCCGAGCAGACCTTACTGAGCCCAAAATCCGCCACCTTCAGCGTGGGCTCGGCCGTGCAGCACTGAGATATGAGGATGTTGTCGGGTT
The DNA here is from genome assembly GCF_029633855.1 of Hoplias malabaricus. Lineage (NCBI taxonomy): Eukaryota > Metazoa > Chordata > Actinopteri > Characiformes > Erythrinidae > Hoplias > Hoplias malabaricus. Next base: position 12,222,239 of record NC_089805.1, on the reverse strand, counting down.
TGAGGTCTCTGTGGATGATCTGGTTGCGGTGTAGAAAGGCCAGAGCGCTGCCTAGCTGCAGCATGAAGCTGGTGTTGGTCTTACGGCTGGGTTTGCGAGACAGCAGGTAGGCGTTCATGTCTCCTCCGTCACAAAAGTCCATCACGAACCAAAGGTAGTAGGCGCAGCGAGGGTCGAAGGCGATCTCGCCCTTTAGAGATGTCTCCACCAGCTGAGGGAGCGGAGAAAAACATTAATTAGCATTAGTGCCAGTCAATGTCGTACAGAAGGACATTTATAGGCCACAGTGGTAAATGCAAGCAACTACCCGTTTTTATTGCTTCTGTTGGAACATACATTACAATTTTAGGCAAGGATTTGTGAACTGTATTATGGTGTTTCACAAGGGAGGTCTGGCTTGTAACACACTCACTCACTCATGTTTAGCAGGCTGAAGGTTCCTCACAAGGGGGCGCCACTAGCACTGTTGCTTCACAACCACAACACTGTGTATCCTGTATTTGCAGATCATCTCTATATATCCTTTATCATTACTTTCTGACACGATGTAAATAACAACTGATAAAATATCAGGTGTACAAATAAGGACTTTTAGACACCGTATTATCCCCAAGAACAGAACACATCCCTCACAGTCTTCTGCAGCTTATTTCTGATGGAGCTCAGAACAAATGCAGTTGGTAAACTCCTCACTCAATGTTTTCACACATTTTTAGATTATTTTCTATTCAATAAAATGAAAATGTGATTTTTAATACAACACACTCTCACCGTAAAATGACAAAAAAGCAGAGAATTTGAATTATGAATTACAATTATGCAATTTACAAAAAACATATTACTTATTTGTACATCTAATATTAAAAACAATTTAAATATTGTAATACTAAATTTTGATTTTCTCATCAGCATTTTGTAATTTTGGGGTGAGCCACTACTGGCCATTTTCTAAACCCAGTTTTTAATAAAAGCTTCAACAGCAACAATCACCCTGAAACCAGACGTTCCCTGCTCATCTCTCGCTTTTCTTTTTGTGGCGATTTGCATCATCAAGTCAAATCACTCCACATTTATCAAGAAGGTCCCCTTTAATTGAAAACTCAAAGAATTCACTGGCTGTTTCAAAGAAGCGCAGCACAAAAGGCTCCATAAACAAACACATCAGCGGAGAGGGCCGGGCCACTGCCTCGAAAACAAAAAACCTGGGCCCTCCTTTCAGCTCTGAATTTGAGCGTATGACATTCTTGCACACTGAGTCTTATTGTGTTCTCCTGGCTCTCAGCCCAGCGGGGAATCAAAGCCCGAAGCGGAGCCTCTCATTTTAAAAGCATTCGACTGCACTCATCATTTCATCTCCACAGCTCTCTCCTTCCATCAGGCGTCGAGATAAGTGCAGGCTTTATCCGTTTAAAGCCCCTCTACATCGGCTCGTTTGACTGACACAAACAGAGCAGACACTCACCTGACACACACACAAACATACAGAATAATATCCACACAAACTGACCCTGCAGCTGTTCAACAGGTTTCTCCATATAAACAACTCATCGTCAGGGTGTGACCCAGCACCTGTTACTTAACCACAAACTGTCAGCAATAATGTTTTTAAAGAGCACATATCATGAAAATCTCCCTTCATCAGACCATGTTCACATTAAAGTGTGAATCTGGAGCCCATCAACCCACACACTGTGAAACAAGACCCCAGTCAGTACTCTGTGCACTGCCTGAGTCAGAAAATACGGGATAAAATGAACCATTCTGATTCTGCTCCGCTTCTGACTTCAAGTGTAGAGACTTTAGAATGGCCCCACCCCCTCGTCTGAGTCTGTCCAATCACAGCGCTGGACCTGCGTTTATGTGAGAGCGCAAAGACGAGGTTAAACACAGCAAAACAGACACAACGAGCACGGAGAAATAAGAGCACTGAGTAAAAACGGAGAAAAAGAGAACGGAGAAGAAAGAGAACCAAGTAAAAATGGCTAAAAAACAGAGCTTCTGCCCTTCACTGCTGTGCACTCAAGGTTGGGGTGAACAGTGAGCGGCTCATTTAAAGGAACAGGCGCTGAAAGCGGGCGTCTGAACAGGGCTGTTGATAAGGGATAAGGTTGAAAAATGACAGGCTGCTCCTTTAAGAGGAAGCTTGTGTATGAAGTAAATTATCCCAGTGGCTCTCCATTCAACAAAGCCATGATACACAACGTACGTCTGGTTCCGGCTCATCAGCGTTTGTTACCTGTGGGGAATGAGAGAGAGAGAGAGAGAGAGAGAGAGAGACTAGGGGTTCTGGGAGAGTGGCCAAATAGTGTAGTTTAACGAGCTGTCAGGCAATTGCTCAGGTGCCACTGAGAGACTATAATCAGCCTCTCAGCCCCTTCAGCTCTTCACACACACACACACACAGAGAGAGAGAGAGAGAGAGAGAGAGAGAGAGAGCAAGGTGGGGGAAAAAAAAGGCAACAACCTGCCACTGCAACACAGCATTTCTCCAAGACACAGCTCAGATCACAGGGCCACAGCCATTAAAAGTCACACACACACTCACTCACTCACCTGTGGACAGTTTCACACACTAAGCCTGTCACTCACACCTGTGCAGTTTCAAACACTAACCCTGTCACTCACTCACTCACCTGTGGACAGTTCACAAACTTACCCAGTTATTCACTCACTCACCTGTGAACAGTTTACACACTAACCCAGTTATTCACTCACTCACCTGTGGACAATACACACATTCACCCAGTCACTTTAATGAATACGGTATAAATATAAAATTCAGCCATAAATGAGTAAACATAGTGTAATCAAGTGATTCCTAAAATCCACAGCAAAGAGTTACAAAATACAAACCTGTATTTCCTGAAAGGAACCAATCATGGCTCAGTCAACACCACAGGGACCCGCCCACAAGTAAGGCCCCTCCCACTGGTCAGAACCAAAACAACAGCAGTCGTCCCCAGTGAGCAGGAAAAGAACCGCCAGCAGCTGAGTGTGTGCTGCTACATTTCACCACATCCTGCCCCAGAGGACGTGCCTTATTTCCAACAAATACATCGAGTCATGCAAGGTGCGTGTGATGAAAGACTGCGTGTGTGTGTGTGTGTGTGTGTAGACTCTTCACCACAAGTCTGTTCACACAGACATTTACGCTGAATAATCTTTGCACCATAAATCATGAAACATTTCTTTGATTGTGAGCTAAATTCTATTATCATTTTTAACATCAAAGCATATGACACCATTTCAATTTTCAAAAATTTGTTTTGCTTTAAGTGTCTAGTATCACATTCATGTTTCCAGACCTCTCTGAAATAAAAAGGTGAATATTTTACAAAGCCACAAGAAACTTGGTGAAATATCCTGTCATTGCAAACCCAAAGTGAGAACAGTGAGAGTTAAAGAGGGATAAAAACAAACATATGAGCATCTCTCTAAACACCACAGTGAGAGGAAGAGGAGGAGGAGTGAGAGACAAACAAAAGTACAGTTAACAATAGCAATACTCCTAAACAAATATAGTTCCCACAATTCCATGCAAATTCTACAGATTACAGCTTATGCCCATCCAAGGCTAAGCAAATAATCAAAATTTAATCAAAATCAACATTTAGAACTTCAACAATCAATATAATCTTGCCTGCATCGATTAAATTGATTTTTCTTTTTAATTCTGTACATCTCCACTGCTTGTTTATTTACTGTCCCTTTAAACCCACACCACGGCGCTGTAGTCATGTGACTCTGCCCCATCCAATCTGACACACAGAAGCAACATGAAGGAGAACCTAAACAGATGGACCAAGATGGACCGAGTGACTGGAGCGGCTCGTACCAAAGAGAAACGCTGTGTCTGTGGTTTGGACGTGTTCTGACTTTAGTGAAGAACACACTGAACATAAAGAAGTCAAATGTAAACACTGAGAAAAACCAGTTTCAGACCAAAGTGAATCCCCCAGTCTGTTTCACACTGAACACATTCACACGCCGAATATGAACAGAGCACGGCTCAGGCATAGAGACGGAGCTCCCAGCCGCATCAGAAACACACACCCCACCTTTAATACTGGAGGGTGTTTACAGCACGAGCCTTGTCAGGGAACTGTGAGACAAACAAACAACTACTAAATCATCCTTATTAATCGTAATCGAGGTAAAATGTCCAATTAATCGTGAAACCGATTTGCTCATATCGTCCAGCACTAACAGGAGGTGTACTCTATCAACAAAGATGTGATTTGTGGGCACCCAGCAGTCCCCCAGTTCCTCTGGTGTGTTTTTCTATAAATGTGCTGTACACAGACCTCAAGGTAGAGGGAGGAGCTGGAGCCATGGCTCATCCTCTGGGCGAGGCCGTCTCTCTGGAGAACACACTCCTCCAGGTGAATGACGTTGGGATGCTGGCTCTGGATGCTGCTCAGGGCCCAGAACTCCCGCAGAGCCAGCTCCACGTTCTCAGGAGAGTGGCAGCGGATCTTTTTAACGGCCACGCGAGCACCCGTCCGCTGCACCACCGCCTCGTACACCACACCGTAGCTGCCTCGCCCCACCTCCTGGATCAGCTCGTACTTCGGCTGGCTGCTCACCATCCTCTTCCTCAGCTGGGGGTCAGACAGAAGAAGAGAAATGCGGTTTCTGGGCAAAAAATGCAAGCATTTTGACCTGAAATAACTAAACAGGCCTAAATAGTCCACAAACAACACAGACTGATTTTCCATTCCACCTTAAATGGAGTTATGTTACACAGCATGTTTAACAGTGGAACAGAAAAGTTAAGTAAGACATGTACTCTGCTCCACAACAAAATGTAATCATCGCTGTTCAATTTAAGACACGTATCTCTCAAAATAGTAACTTTACAAGAGTAAAACCCCTTCTTAATTTTCAATGGAAGTCAATGTAAAAAGATTTTATTATGATTAATTTTGGAGCATTACAATTGGTCCATTCGTCATGAAATTCTCACATGACGTGAAGGACAGCTGTTGTGTTCCAATTATGTAGTAAACTGAAAATCAACAAAAATGGAGATACATGTTTTTAATCAAACAGCAACTATATTTTCTTTGATGACCAGTCTCTGTTGTTGTTGTGGACATGGGATGCGTTCATGACACATGACACAAGATTACAAACTGGTTTACTCTCCATCTATCTAACATTTAGTACATGCCAACTGGTGATAGAAACAGCTTAAGCTCAGAAAAAATACTTACAAAAAATACTTACTGGAACGTAATTTAAAAACATCAAATATCACACACTGTATCCATCAAAATGTGTCATAGCCCAAGCCAGGGTTTAGAATAATTTTGTTTTCTTTTTTTCGTTTATTTAAACCTATTTACTCTGAACAATGAAATAAATTACATCAAACTGAAAGAAGACAATAACAGCAAACACCTGTAAAAACAACTGTATTTGGCTTTAAATACCTGCAGGCATCTTATTATGTAATGACTGTGATAGGCTTTGACTATTTCTTGTTGCAAATCCTTTCTGTTGTAGACGAGAAAACACCTGGCAACCTGACCTTCACTCAAACTGCTGCCATTCCTCTGAATATAATTTAGAATGTGTGTGTCGCCCTGTGAAGGACTGGCGCCCCCTCCAGGGTGTGTTCCCGCCTTGTGCCCAGTGATTCCAGGTGGGCTCCAGACCCGCTGCGACCCTGAATTGGATGGGCGGTTTCAGACAATGAATAAATGAATGAATATAATTTAGGTTAGGAAAATATGATGTTTTATACACTAAATTTTAAAATTATTTTTTAAAAAAAAGTCATGTCATAAATGTCCTCATTAATGTCACACAGTAATGAAATATCAACACTTATGTGAATATAAACCACATAAAAAAAAACCCAGAGCCTTATGCCATAAACATAAGTACAGCACAAACATAAGAGTCTAACTTAAACCCAAGATTGAGGATTATCTAATAGGACTGTCCCTCCACTGTTATCCGCTTGCACAGGACTTGACTTTAGCTTTAAGATACCGGACTAATATTAGTACTCCTACTTTGTAAGTGTCCTTTCTATGCAATATTTTTATTGTACTATAATCAAATATTGTATTTTGTCTATTGTAATACACCTGTTATGACAAGTTCAAGAAGCTGATAAATTAAATCAGGTGTATCTGGATCAGACGAAAACTCGAATATGATCAGAATATAGCGTCAAGATCAAGATTATGGTTAAAATTAAGATAGGAACCAGTGCTGAGTTAGAGTATGTGGTTTGGGACACAGCCAAGCCAGCCTCCTCGAGTTAAACGTTGGAAAACCCTGTTAAAACACACGAAATACATAAGATACAAGCATCACTTAAGCTGGAGATTTATGAGGCAGTTATAGAAGGTTTTAATTCTACGTTTAAATGTGGAAATGCGGCAAAAAATAAGGTTTAAAATGTGCAAAAATTAGGTGATGTTAGCCTCTGAGCTAACGTAAACAAACGCTGGCAGCACATGTCTACGGAAGGAAGAGGAGATATTCTGAGGCAAATGAGGCCCAGAGGCGAAGTAAAAGATAGAAAATGAGCTGGTTTTATTAATATTTGCTCGTTTTGGTCCATACTCGCACACAATCGCACACTGCTATAGTCGTCTATGTAGCTTGTGTAACCTGTTAGAAACTGTGCCAAACGTTAGCTAGGTAACATTAAAAAAGACACTGCTTCGATAATCTTTCATTTACTCGTCAGAGATTTACAAGGACAATTCCTTAATAAACATCGGACGCTTGTGTTAATGTCTGTAAATGTGTCAGCTCTCATTTCTGAACAACTAGAGTCCATAATTTATGAGATAAACCCTGGAAGGAAGGTTAAGGTGGTATAAACAGCTAGTCAGTCACCTTCAATTTAATTACTATAAATTACCAGATTTACAGGCACATTAATAAACATATGTAAATGTGCCAGCACTTATTTATTAAACTTCAGATCCTAATTAATTAAGGAGTTAAGATTATGCTCAAATTTACTTTACTAAATTCAGGTTAAACTGTGCAGATTTACAGTAACGTCTCACATTATTATGAATATTTGGCATTTCTCTAAAGCTATGTACAATTCAAGCTTTAATTTTATTTATTTAAAGAAGTAAACTGTTGAGGAAGCATGTTTGTTTGTATATAAGTTATATGTATGGCATTTATAAAGATGTATAGATAAGTGTGAGATATAAGAAGTATATGAGATGTATATAAAGGTGTATATAAAGCATATTTAGTGTGCCTATATAGGTCTATATAACATGCTTTTAATGTGTATATTAAGGGATAAGGTGTGTTTAAAGTTTTTATAAGTCATATTTAATGTGAATTTGAAATATATTAGAGGTTTATATAAAAGTGAATATTATGTTATATCTTACTGTGCACATAAAGGTGTATTTAAGATGTATATACTGAGTATGTAAAGCTTTATATAAGGTGTATACACAGGTGTGCTAAGCTTTATATTAAGGTGTATTTAAGGTTAATATAAAGGTGTAAAGGTGCAGTTTGATCTAAATGTATTCTCTATATAACCACAAGGACAGCTCACATTAATCAACACTACACATTTCTGTAACATATTTTAAGATTTGTCCTCCATAATTTCTAAGATAAATGTAGGAATATTGAGGTGGTAGAAATAGCTTATGAACCAGCAGCAACGTTTAAATGTCTCTCGCTTAAACAGCGTTAATCTGGCAACCCACAACTGCCCAAACACGTTGAGCAGATGTTGACAACGGAACCGAACCACAGCGGCCTGCGCTCCAAACCACAAGCCGGATCAGAGGCATCCACCTGCGGCTAGGGAGACAAAGAGCCCCGCCGCCTGCCTCCCTTCTTCCCTGGAAGGAAGGAAGGAGACAAAGACAGAAACGTCTGAAATGTTTACCTCTCTCTCTCTCTTTCTCTCTCTTTCACTCTCTCCAGTCTATCCCCGATTCATTTGTCTCTCTCTTCCCTCTCTCCGGACGCCATCATTCGCGCAGATTTCACCCTTTGGCCCCGAGCTCCGACCCAAAAATCACCAAAAACACCAAAACCTCTGCAGCGGACACACACACGGTGGCCCAGAGTCTCGAACCGCGTCCCAAATCTCTCCCTCCGTCCCTATACACTTCTCACGTTTTGTCTTTTTCAAAAAAAAACACTGCAACTCGATCAGGTCAATCCATCCACAAATGATCCTGGTGCGGTGTAAAATGTACTGTTGGGGAGTGGAATGTTCTTAACGTAATAATTGTAAGGCATCCGTAGTAAACTATCTAGGCAGCACCGAAGGATTTGCGATCCGACCTGAGAAACACCACCCCCTTCAGTGAAGTGCCGTGTGCTGAAGATTCGATTCAGAGAGTCGGCTTTTTTAAGTGAACCCTGGGAACCGAGTATGGAGTCCCACTGCAGCCAACCTTCCTTGACAGAAAACAATGATTGACTGCCAATAACTAAAGCGTGGGAACATGGTATTTAACAACAAGCATATGTTTTGAGGATGTCTTAATAAAACATTAGGACAAGACAGTTAAGTTCTGGTTATGACTTTGCAAAGCAAATAAGAATATATATTTCTGGTAGTGCAGTCGCTGCTATAATCCCCAAGTCTCCACAAGTTGTGGCTCTTTAATTATTCTGTTTTTGCCTCTTAGCAATTTGTGATGGGGTTTTTTTTGCGTCATCAGTGGAGATCTTACAAAGATGCAGCGTAACTGAAAATTTGTCATTAACCTGGATCCACATTTTCAATCTCCTTTCCCAGCCAGCACACCTCAGTGGGACCCACATGAGTCACGGAACATGGGTCTTCTGCGTTCTAGATGGGCCTGGGCTCTGTGTGGGCGCACACATGGGCTATTAGTGAGACCTGATGAGCTGCCTATGTCAGGTAAATGTGGGCCTCACGGTAACTCTCTATTGAAGAGATTGGGTTTGTTTTATTTGTTTATTTCTTTGTTTTATTTTATATTTTATTTATAAAGCACCTTTTGTACACAAGGGCGATCTAAAGTGCTTTACAGAAGCACTAAAGGAAAGATACAGCAATATTGAAAAAATAAAACAAATTTAAAAAACAAAACAATATAAGGTAAACTCTGTGTCTGCGTGGGTTTCCTCCGAGTGACTGTCTGTGAGGTGTGTGGTGTGTTCTCCCTGTGTCTGCGTGGGTTTCCTCCGGGTTCTCCGGTTTCCTACCAAAAACACTTATTAGTAGGTGGATTGGAGACTCAAGAGTGTCCGTGGGTGTGAATGTGTGAGTGTGTGTGTCGATCTGTGAAGGACTGGCGCCCCCTCCAGGGTGTATTCCCGCCCAGTGATTCTGGGTAGACTCTTGCACCTTTTGGGCACAGGAGCAGATAAATAAATCATTGTGTTTTAGAAAAACACATTTAAAACATGTATAAAATGTTAAATTCCAGTAAATGTATTAGTCTGAACTCTGACGACCTAACGGGCCAAATTATGAATGATTCATGTTATAAACAATTTAAATAAATGTGGAACTATCAAAATGGCACAGTTTAATTTTTTTAAGTTTATTTTTTTGCACTATTTAAATTGTTTTACTTGCTTTTTTTACTTATTTTTTTTTTATTTTATCTTTTCATTTTAAATTTATATTGTTTAAAACGAAAGCTAAACTGCTATCTGTTCTTGAATGAAGAGCCGACTGGGAGCTAAAAGGGTCGACTCTTATGAATAAGAGTCGAATCATCTGGCTCACTGAAAAGAGCCGGAATCGCCGCGCTCGCGCTGGGCCTCCGCGAGCGCTTTCAAATTCGGTGCACGCGCTGGGTCATTCCACTCCCACCTTTGCGAGCGGGGGGATCGCTGTCAGTTTCTGTTTAGAACTCGGGCACGACTCAATATAGCTCCATGCCCCCTATGTAGTGCATTCCGTAGAGGGTAAAATAGAGATTTTACGTAGAAGGCAGGGTAACGCTAACCGTTTTAAATGCTATTTTCTGCATCTCCTTTGGACTTAGCTTTTTAAGTTACTTTTTTTCAAAGACAATGTGAAGTTATTAACTTTGTGGGTCACTACATAGGGATTAAGGGATCATTTGGGCCAAAAAGCGATCATTGTAACGAGCTACTTGTTCTATTTAAACGAAAGGTAGGAGTGGAATATAATTTATATATTTTATTTCAGAAACAGCTGAGGCTAATTTAGTGTATACCACTTTATTAAGACCAATACGATTAGCTTTAGAAATGTGCAGTTGTATTATAACTTCTAAATTAATACTACAGTATATTAGCAGGTAAAATCACAACCAAGAAGGGTATTAATTCAGTTTAAAATAAAAATATGTTTAATTCACTCAAGGCCTGACATGAACCATGCGTCAGAAACAATTTGTTTGTGATAACATTTTTAAAAAGTGCTGTATTCTCCAAGTATATCATTACTGTGTCGCCTGTTTATACATTTTAATTAGTACACAGCCGGTTTGGTGATATTTAAGAGCAATAAGGGGAAACATAAACAAATCAGATCTCAATAAAGAAGATTATCTCGCAACTACGTCTAAAAATGAAGTTACGCAAGTCCTCGTCTCCCCCTACAGACGTTTAAACATGGAACATTCCATTAAAGGGCCACTGCGCTCAGGAGAAGAGGGTCGTGGTGCTGAGGATTTAAACTGGCCACTCCCCTCCCTATGTGTTAAAGATGCACCACTCATGGAAGTTTTGGAATTAGCATTTTTTAAATTATAATATTATTACGTATAAATGTGTATACACTCACAATCAGCCGTAACATTAAAGCCACATCCTTCCTTCTCCACTCACTGTTCATTCTTTCAACTCCACTGACCACACAGGAGCACTTTGTAGTTCTACAGTTACAGACTGTAGTTCACTGGTTGCTCTGCATACTTTCATGCCTGAGCAGGTATGATCTGGGTGGCGGATCACTCTTGGAGCTGCAGTGACACTGACCTGGTGGTGGTGTGTTATCTAGAGATATTTATGATTACCACACATTGGAGTAACAGTAAAGTATTTAAATGAGTTTATTTGGTAGAAACCACAGTGAATAATCAACTAAAACATCTGTTGCAATATTCTTCTTTATTGTATGTTGAAATAAAAAAAAAAACATTCTTTGTTCACTTAAAAAAAAAACAGTTTCTGCAAATTCTAACACGTTTTATTTACTCATTGAAAAACAAAACCTAATATATAAAACGTACAACTTTGCACAGGCCTCTTTTTTTATTTATTTGTCACCACAACATTAAAGTAACCAATAAACTGTAATTAAAAAAAAACTTAACATCTGTTAAAAAGTGTAGATGTGAGCTCTCTATAGAGGATGAGTTTACTGTCTATTATTAAAAATAATAAAAGCCAGAAATGAAAGGGAAGGCTGTGCAGGGTGGGGTCTGTGGAGGGTTCGAAAGCCACACACATTTCATTCAAATACAAAGTGTTTCTGATGCGTCTGGAGCTGTTGTGAAATATCAGAGAAGAAGATCTCTGTCTAAAGGGCTGGGGCAGCTCTTACAGCAGCTCTCTGATGGGAGTTGTCTGTTCTGGAGCAAAAGATAAGGGTTTGTTTGTATCTTTCTAGCATTCAAACAACTCAGAGTGAGCGGTAAAGGGCAGCTCCACCCATTTTTCACAAGCCCTCCATAATTCAGTGACACAGATGTAAGCACAGTGATGGAGAGAGTATGATGACTGTAGAGACCCTGGTTAATTTTCAGTGGCGGTGAATGGAACCAGGGGTCTACGACAGCTTCAACGCAAATCCACCTCCACCAGTTTAAAGAGCTTTATATGGAATGATGATGAGGAGGAGAATAGTGAGATCTGGAAAAGTAAGTATACTATATGATTTGAGGCACTTTAATAAACCCCAGGTTAACCCCCAAGAATCCAGACCTAGTTCAACATGAAGTCAAATTATGAAAAATTTAAAATAAACCTCACAAAAACAAATTCAAAACTTGTATTTCAATATTCATTCATTCATTCATTCATTCATTGTCTGTAACCCTTATCCAGTTCAGGGTCACGGTGGGTCCGGAGTCTTCCCGGAATCACTGGACGCAAGGCGGAAACACACCCTGGAGGGGGCGCCAGTCCTTCACAAGGCGATGCACACTCACACATTCACTCACACACTCACACCTTTGGACACTTTTGAGACTCCAATCCAACTACCAACTTGTGTTTTTGGAGTGTGGGAGGAAATCGGAGCACCCGGAGGAAACCCACGCAGACACAGGGAGAACACCACACTCATCACAGACAGTCACCCGGAGGAAATCCACGCAGACACAGGGAGAACACACCACACTCCTCACAGACAGTCACCCGGAGGAAACCCACGCAGACACAGGGAGAACATACCACACTCCTCACAGACAGTCACCCGGAGGAAATCCACGCAGACACAGGGAGAACACACCACACTCCTCACAGACAGTCACCCGGAGGAAACCCACGCAGACACAGGGAGAACACACCACACTCCTTACAGACAGTCACCCATAGACAAATCTGCTCAGGCCTTATAGGGGCATAATGTCGACATGACTCTATAGGTCTATAACCTGCTCAACTTTTCACCACCATTGTGAACAATTCAGACCAAGAATTTCTCCATCAGTTTTAGCTTCTGAGTAACATTCAGAAATTAGTGGAATTCAACTGTTATGGAGTACGGTGTTTTGGCTATTTTCATTTTAATAAAAAAAAAAAAATAAAACTCACACACACACACACACATTTAGATGGACATTGCCCTGTTTCAGAGAGGCCTAATGAGGCCAGACTCATGCCATTGTCCACTAAATACATCCTGAGGTAGACTTGTATAGATTCAGCACAAGGTTTAGGCCTTGTTCTTTTCAGACGAGTTTAAAAATACAAACAAATAACAACCCTCCCCCCACCCCACCCCCAACCATTCCCCCAATTCCATAAAGTCTAATACACCAAGAAAGACAACAGAGACACAGTAAACACCTCGTATCACAAAGACCATAATTACAGTCTCTTTCAGTTTGTGGAACTGTATTTGTATCAGTGACGCTGCCATACATACTTAAAAATGAACGTTCTAACAGGGTCCTTTACTAAAGAAAATGACTCTATATAGAACCCTGAACAACTGAATAAACTTTTGCACAATTAAAGTGTTCTTTGATCATGACGGTGTTCTTCAGGTTGATGGAGAATGTGCTGTAGATGGTTCTATACAGCACCTTTTAGAGAAGGGTTCTACGGCACCAAAAGTGATTCCTCTGCTGTAAAACACTTGACATTGTACCGATATAAAAACTTTTTTGGTGCTGTATAGAACCCTTTTCTAAAAGGTGCTGCATATAACATTCTACAGCACATTCTCCATCAACCTGAAGAACCCCTTCATGATCAAAGAACCCTTTAATCACACAGAAGTGTTCAGGGTTCTATAGAGAACAATTTTCTTTACTACAGGACTATTTAGAACCATCATGTTTAAGAGTGTATGTTAACATCTTTCACCCTCTGATTCACAAACTCAGTTGACGCACGGCTCCGGAGCCACAGGGGCCTGGGTTCCAACCTCACTGTTCAGTGCAGAGGTCAGTGTCTACTACAGACCCATGGGGGTGGCAACTGTGCGCTCCTGGGGCCAATCCCAAGCTTGGGTGAAAAGGGAGGGTGTAAAACCTGTGCTAAGTTCAGAGCTCCAGCCAGGTGGGCTTGAAAGGAGTTATCCATACACACCTGTGGTGCGCAGCCGGAGATTTTCGGTGTCAGACATGGTTCACACAGGGGTCACTCAGACATTACCTGCATGGCTGGGTAATATCCAATACAACTGTCACTGACATTCGCATTCACACACAAAGCTCCTCCCAGTAAAATTACTGTGCATATGTGAAAGGGGCTTCAGAATCAGCTTCCTTAGAAAACCCATGATTTAAAGCAAACTTGTGCGTCTAGAGTTCCCTGAGACAAAACATGAAAGTAACTGTCAGTGTCCTGAACTGAACCGCTTCTATTTTCTGAGACTGAATGGTGCTTTTTTCATTGCATCACACTGTGGTGTAGATTCTCATGTCTCATGTGTATCTCACAGATCTAGAGTCTCAGTCTGTGAGACTGATGTCCGTTAACTGAGGTCCATCCATGAGCAAAGATTACAATCTTAGATTCATAACATAGGAATAAGGAATAGAAGGAATAGAAAATAACTGCGTTCATTAATATTGTTTGATCCCTTTGGGTGAATAAAATGACAGGTTGCTGTTTCAAAAAACAGTGGTCAGGGGTTTTATAGAAGGTCACGTTAAGAAAGGAGGACGCTGAGGAGATCTCTCAGTTCACACTGACTGAGAGGACATTCATTTACGCTGTTGGTAAAAAAATAAGAATACAAATATAAACAAAATTAAAAGAAGAACCTGAGCATTTTCCAATAGCAGCGCACCACTGTTACCATGGCATTTGTTCTGGTTTCATTTCCCTATAAAAAACTCTATTTTTACCATCCGGTCCAGATTTTCAGTCTCCTAGGTTCTCCAGGGTCTGGCTCAGAGAGGTGGTCTTTCACAGCGACCCCGGAGACGAATGCTGTGCTCTGATTGGACAGCTGGCCACCATGTGACTTGTGCTTTGGCAGATATGGCACTTTTTGGGCTGAGGGGGCAGTTGGCACTCTTTAGCGTGGTGTTCCCGTCCTCCACAGTTGTAGCAGCTGGAAAAAATGTGGACAAAAGATTAATATACATGTTTATACATGATATTACTACAGTTCACAAAGATTCAGTGTGTATAAGCTCTGTAGAAAAGAGAAGTACAAAATGCTCTGGAGCCGATAAATGAATCGGAGGTCACCATGCCCAATGTCAAGAGTCTGCCAGAGGGGAATAACCACACGCAACACCATTAGGCTTCAGAGCAATGAAATTGAGTTCTGTGGAGTGCTGAATCTTCATTCAGCAAGCTGAAGTGTTGATTTTGTTGCATCTTTTATAGTGGAGCAATGTGTGTTAGTAAGAAGTGAGAAGAGAGCGAAATCCTAGCACTGGACCCAGACACTTTTTTTTACCCATTTACAGACACTGGGGCTTCGTGAACACATTAGAGCGGTTTCCAGAGCAAACCGACTGCAGAGCAGCACATGGAGAGGAGACACACTCAGAGCTTTATACACAGGGTTTCTTTTATTAAAATCATGAACGCTGTCTTCAAGAGTTAAAATAAGACCCACACTAGGTGGCAGTGTTGCTGTTAAGCTTTCAAGGTCACTGAATGTGGTGAAAGTCATCCTATCAAATATAGTGCCTCTTTGACCCACTTTGCATTTCTAAACACTGAATAAAATGGTATTAAAATTCAGATTAGTTTGTTTTCCTGCATTGTGGGGACTTTTCATAGACATCCATTTACTTTGTGGAGTCTTCATCCATAACTACTACTAGACTCACACACACACACACACACAGAGAGAGAGAGAGAGAGAGATCTAACACAAACACCTAGGGAAAATGAGGACACACACACATAAATACACACACACTCACAGAAAGAGTCAGAGAGAGAGAGGACAAGCACACACACACACACATATACACACACACTCACAGATCAATAAACACAAGGAGTGTGTGTGTGGGTGTGTGTGTGTGTGTGTGTGTGTGTGTTGGAGGAGGGGTTGTGTTCTCTTTGACCCTTTGTTTCAATACAGCAGTGTGGCCTTTGACCACTAACCCCTGCTCTCCACTGCCCCGCCCCCCGCAGCATTACCATGGAGACGGGACCTCCCTCAGGATGCCACCCTCATCCTCATTCACTCTCTCACAACAACAGCAGTGTCAACACACACACACACACACACACACACACAGATATGCAACAACAAACAGGACTGTGCAGTGTAGTGGCTCTTTACATGGCCGACTGGGGTTCGATTCCCAACTCGGGCAACCACTCCACTCTACGCCAGAAAGAGTTCTAGAAGAGTCTCCTCCAAAAACGGCAGGGCTTTAAACAATTAATGACATTCATTCTTTCATCAGAGCCGACCCAGGATCACTGGACACGAGGCAGGAACACACCCTGGACAGGGCATCACACACTCACCCATTCACTCACTCACACACTTACACCTGTGGACAGTTTCACACACTCATCCATTCACTCACTCACACCTGTGGACAGTTTCACACACTCACCCATTCACTCACTCACACACTCACACCTGTGGACAGTTTCACAGACTCACCCATTCACTCACTCACACACTCACCCATTCACTCACTCACACCTGTGGACACCTGTGGGCATCACACACTCACCCATTCACTCACTCACACACTTACACCTGTGGACAGTTTCATACACTCACCCTATCACTCACTCATACCTGTGAAGAGTTTCACACGCTCACCCTATCACTCACTCGCACACTCACACATGTGAACAGTTTCACACACTCACATACTTAGATGCCCCTGACTCAACTCCACTGTTAATCACTAGCTCTAGTGTGTGTTCTCCATAGTCCAACTGTGTTCTGTAAATGTAATTAAGCGTCCTGATGGGTGATTACAGACAGTGCATGAATGAATGAACAAATGAATGAATGAATGAATGATAAATGAACAGACAATCAGTTGGGTCCATTCATCTTTGTACTGACCGATTTCCTGAGTTTTTCTTCAGGGCTCCATTGGGTCGTTTCTCGCTGCCAACACACGGTGCCCCCCCAGGACCAGTCACTCTTACAGACTCCAGACCTTTTGAGGATCGTTTAAAGGTGAACTCCACTGGCTCCCCCTCTTTCAGACTTCGGAAACCAGCCATGTGCAGCTTGCTCTGTGAGAAAAAGGAAACAGAGATGACGCATAAAGACAGACGCACGGTGGACAAAGACTTAGGGTTGTGGTCATGTTGTTTTGGACAGAAGGAAGAAATTCCTTTACATACACACTGTCCTCCAATAGGTCACACTCCACCTTCATTTACACATTAGTGTGTGTCCACCAACCCACACACTGTGAAACAAGACCCCAGTCATTTTTCGGTGCGCTGCCTGAGTCAAAAATCACGCTCATCAGCCGCTCTGATTCTGCTCTGCTTCTGATGTCAAGTGCAGAGACTTTCCTGGCCCTGCCCCCTCGTCTGAATCTGTCCAATCACAGCACTGGACCCACGTTTGTGCGAGAGTGCAAAGACGATGTTAAATGCAGCAAAACAGACACAAGGAGCGCGGAGAAATAAGAGCACTGAGTAAAAACGGAGAAGAAAGAGAACCGAACGAAAGCAACTAAAAACCAGAGCTTCTGCTCCTCGCTCCACACTGCTGTGTGCTCGGGGTTGGGGTGAACAACGAGCAGCTCATTATTATTTAATAGAAAAGGTGCTGAAAGAGGGGGAAGTGTGCATTCCTCAGATAGCTGCTTTAAAAGAATGGGAAAGGACTATGGAGGGGATTCACCTCAAAACCCAACACCAACAAACTCTGTTTAACAAACACACACAGTGACATCAGTAGAGGCCTCAGTCCTGGCTCAGGACCCCCACAGAGCAGGTGTGATGTGGTGGTGGATCATTCTCAGCGCTGCAGTGACACTGACGTGGTGGTGGTGTGTTAATGTGTGTTGTGCTGGGTGAGTCCCCTTTGTGAGTCTTGGTTTCTCCCAAGGTTTCTTCCTCCAGCCTCGAGGGAGTTTTTCCTTGCCACTGTCGCCTTCGGCTTGCTCGCATTGGGCCTTGATTTAAATGTTCTGTTCTGAAACTGTGAATCTGCTTTGTGACAACGTCAGTTGTAAAAGGCGCTATACAAATACATTTGATTTGTTTTGATTTGATGTGCAGCGACAGATGAGCTACTTTACATCTCCAAGGTGGACCAATGAGGAGGAGCGTCTCACAGAGTGAACAGTGAGTGGACACAGGGTTTAAAAACTCCAGCAGCACTGCTGTGTCTGATCCACTTGCACCAGCAAAACACACACTAACACATCACCACCACGTCAGTGTCACTGCAGCGCTGAGAATGATCCACCACCACATCACACCTGCTCTGTGGGGGTCCTGAGCGCTGAGGAACAGGGGGAGAGGGGGGTAGTAAAGTATGCAGAGCAACATTTGGACTACAGTCTGTAAGTGTAGAACTACAAAGTGCTCCTGTGTGTTTAGTGGACAGTGAGTGTAGAAACAAGAAGAAGACTGCTGTAAATACCAGGATTAGTTTTATATGAGAGCTACAAATTAGGGCCTGAACAATATATCGGTTAGATGATTAATCAGGGTCATTCTAGCAACCTGCAGAATTATTGGAATTGACCAATAATCTGTTGATAACAAACATGAATCAGTACCAGAACCAGCCTCATGACCTGCATCAATCAGGTTCTACGTCAAACAAAATCTCCTCAGATCCACAAGGTAACCCCACGTCTGAATGCTAACCATTTAAAGTGGGAAGTTTGTGGTGGGCCACTTTACGGTCATCAGATTCCTTTAGGCTTAACCCTTGCCCCTCTTAGTGGTAGGAAGGGTTAAAACACACACACACACCACCACCACCACCACTGCTTTTGAAGTGAAGGCAGTGGGAAAGGAATTCAATCCTGACAACATCCACATTCCTCTTTCCCCACCCCCACTGAGTTTTCCTGGAAACTATCCCCCCATCCCTTCATCCCTTCATCCTCTGACCTTCTCCACCACTGCCCCTCCTCTTTTACTACACAGGACTTTTTTATGAATGAGTTCAGCTAACAAGGCATCTCCTTTTCCCTCCAAAGAACCACCCCATCCCTCCTTCCTCTCCTCCTCCCTGCCACCCCCCCCACCCCCACCCCAGCCTTTTGAAGATGTTCAAACGCTCCTTGGATCGGTGGCCGACGAAAGAATCCAGCGAGAGCTGGACGCTGCAACAAGGAAGGAACAAACTCTACTGATCTGTGTTCAGTCCCAAATAACAACAACAACAACAACAACAACACGCCAATACGCCATGAGTAAACAGCGCTTAACGTTACCGCCGCCATTCTTGTGGTTTCCAAAGCCCACTGTTCCCCTTAGAGACGGGGTTAGAGACGACAACTGAGACATTTTAGGGGGAGCTGTGGGAGTGGTAAACTGACCAGGTTTTCATTGGTACTTATCAATAAACATCCCCCAAACATCCAAAGACATTCTCCAAAAAAGCACCAGCTTTTCAACAGCGGCGGACATTTACACTGCTTTCCACTGAGAGGTAACCAATGGCTCAGTGAACGTCCAGCGCACTGACCCACAGCAGCAGGGACATCAGAAACAATCCCAAACACTGGGATTAAACCAGGAATAGAGCCCAAACACTGGGATTAAACCAGGAATAGAGCCCAAACACTGGGATTAAAGCAAGAATAGAGTGTAAAGCCTGGGATTAAACCAGGAATAGAGCCCAAACACTGGGATTAAACCAGGAATAGAGCCTAAACACTGGGATTAAACCAGGAATAGAGCCTGATACTAGAATTAAACCAGGAACAAGGCCTAAATCCTGGGATTAAACCAGGAATAGAACCCAAACACTGGGATTAAACCAGAAATAAAGCATAAATCCTGTGATTAAACCAGGAATGGAGCCCAAACATTGGGATTAAACCTGGCCACCAGGAACTGAGCCTAAAGACTGTGTGTGTGTGTGTGTGTGTGTGTGAGAGAGAGAGAGAGAGAGAGAGAGAGAGAGAGAGAGAGAGAGAGAGAGAGAGAGAAAGTGAGTGTCTGTGAGTGTGTGTGTGTGTGTGTGTGTGTGTGAGTGAGTGTGTGTGAGTGTGAGTGTGCGAGTGTGTCACCTGATGGACGAACACATCCTCGGGGGGCTGAAGAGTGGACCCCTCTCTGTGGCTCATGGAGATGAACCCGAAGCCCATCCTCGCATTAAACCACTTACACACCCCACTGCCGTGGAGCGCACGCGTGTCCGAGTCAGAGCCTTCATCAGAACTTGCCCCGTCCCCTCCGTCAGCTCGCGCGCTACCTCCTGAACACAGAGAGAGAGAGAGAGAGAGAGAGAGAGAGAGAGAGAGAGAGAGAAAGAGAGAGAGTGATGAAGCTGATGAATTGGAGAGCATGAGTGTGGCGTGTGCTGTGTGCGTGCCTCTCTTTCTCTCTCGCTCTCTCTCTCTCTCTGTGTGTGTGTGTGTGTGTGTGTTGCTGGTGGATAATTAACAAAGCAATAAAAGTCTAAACCAATTAAATACTACCGTAATAATCAATAAATATATATTTATAAATACTGTTAATTTAGTGTTGTGCAAGGATTAAATGGAGTGTTTTTAATTCAATTTTAAGTAAAGCTTAATAATTCTTTAAAATGTCTCTCAGTTTGCTTTAAGTTAAACTGCACACACTGCAGCATTCCCAGCATTCCCAAACATTCCCCAAAACAGGAACAAAACTGGAATCCAAAACAATATCAACACATTTTTAAAACGAGTTCCTTCCTTCTCACAATATTTTAGAAATTTTTACTTCAGCTCACCTCCAGCTGACCCCAGTTCCACCATGTTCCTCACCGCAAGCTTCAAACCTCACGCTCCTCAGAGACCCCTCAGATCCTCGCGCACAACTAGAGACCCTCTGTCCGAACAAATACCCCCCAAAAATGCCCCAAAGACCCTCCAGTCCATCACCGAACAGAGCAACAGCAGAACTGCAGCGGCTTCAAACGTCTCTGAGAAACCCTCTCCTAAAGCATCCCCCCAAAACCTGACTGAGACAATGAGGGAGAGAAGAAAACCAGGCCCACCCTCCACTCCCCACTACACCCCCCCATCCCCACCTACCCCCCACCCTCTACATACCAGGGGAACCTTTGGAGACCCTCAGGGCAAGACCACCAACTCTTTGTCCTCCCAAAGCTGATAAAGCAGTGTCCATTCTCTCAGCTCCACTGAACACACAGGTCACTCTGTTGTCCCGCTGTGGCTCTGCATACTTTGTTCTTCAGTGGTCAGCACCCTCACAGGGCTGGGGTGATTTGGGTGGTGGGGGGTGGTGTTGTGAGCGGATCAGACACAGCAGTGCTGCTGGAGTTTTGTACGCTCAGTGTCACTGCTGGACTGAGAACAGTCCACCGACCAAAAACATCCCAGGAGTGACCTAAAGGATCTGGACTTTAATAAAGGCCACATTGTGATGGTTGTAATGTTTTAGTCAGTCTCTGAAACCGGGTCAGAACACGCACAGCTGAAAGAGTTAACTCTACTCTGATTGAACCGGGTCAGAATACACATTGCTGAAAGAGTTAACTCCGCTCTGATAGAACCAGGTCAGAACACACACAGCTGAAAGAGTTAACTATGCTCTGATAGAACCGGGTCAGAACACACACAGCTGAAAGAGTTAACTCTGCTCTGATTGAACCGGGTCAGAACACACACAGCTGAAAGAGTTAACTCCACTCTGATTGAACCGGGTCAGAACACACACCGCTGATAGAGTTAACTCCGCTCTGATAGAACCGGGTCAGAACACACACAGCTGAAAGAGTTAACTCTGCTCTGATTGAACCGGGTCAGAACACACACAGCTGAAAGAGTTAACTCCACTCTGATTGAACCGGGTCAGAACACACACCACTGATAGAGTTAACTCCGCTCTGATAGAACCGGGCCAGAACACACACAGCTGAAAGAGTTAACTCTGCTCTGATTGAACCGGGTCAGAACACACACAGCTGAAAGAGTTAACTCCACTCTGATTGAACCGGGTCAGAACACACACCGCTGATAGAGTTAACTCCGCTCTGATAGAACCGGGTCAGAACACACACAGCTGAAAGAGTTAACTCCGCTCTGAAAGAACCAGGTCAGAACACACACCGCTGAAAGAGTTAACTCTGCTCTGATTGAACCGGGTCAGAACACACACCGCTGAAAGAGTTAACTCCGCTCTGATAGAACCAGGTCAGAACACACACCGCTGAAAGTGTTATCTCTGCTCTGATTGAACCGGGTCAGAACACACACAGCTGAAAGAGTTAACCCCACTCAGATAGAACCGGGTCAGAACACACACCACTGAAAGAGTTAACTCTGCTCTGATAGAACCAGGTCAGAACACACACAGCTGAAAAAGTTAACTCCGCTCTGATAGAACCGGGTCAGAACACCCACCTCTGAAAGAGTTAACTCCACTCTGATAGAACCAGGTCACAACACACACCGCTGAAAGAGTTAACTCTGCTCTGATTGAACCGGGTCAGAACACACTGAGAACTCACCACCACCCCTCCACCTCGACAGGGGGCGCTGAAACCAGTTCATTAGATTTATTCACTTCACCTGGCAGTGGTTTTAATCTTGTGGCTGATTCCTTACCCAAGAGTCACTCAATTCTCCCGCACTCCCCCGAGCTGAAAGGAGTTCCTCCACGTTCATTCATTCCTCATTCATTCTGTCTCTCTTCAGTGTGAAGGAGGATCTTTTATACTGAGCTGTGTGTGTGTATGAGTCAGAAAACAGACACATCTTTATCAGAAAATAGGATTCATTCATAATTCAGCATAAAGCCTTGCATCTCCCCTTCCGTTCCACCTTAAACTCTGCCACATTTTTACTCTGCCACCTTAAATGGTAAACCATGAATGATTACAAATAACTGATTTGATGTAAATACAATACAGTTCTCTCTAAAAATGTTCTGATTATCTGAATAATGATGTGTTATTTAAAAAAATTAAATATCAGAATAAAAAAAACTTAATAATTAGAAAAAAAGCCTTGCATTCTCAGAAATGACTTAATATCTCTAAACAGGTGCAATGATAATTTTTTTCCAAATTCTGATTTGTATTGTGGTGAAAATAACTAAATTACTTATTATTAACAACATTCTGATGGAATATTTGTAAATTAAGAATCGTTATCCATAAAGTATCCAGTTATCCAGTATGTACCTGCTGATCCATTTAAGGTGTCAAACATGAATAATTTGAATGAGAAACCACCTCAGCTCAGGTCTGAAGCTCACATCTCACTTTGTAATGAATAATTCATGCTGATTCCTGCTTGTTATTAATCACTGACTCAGAGTGGATTCGGGTTTCTGAGGCTGGGGTTGCCAGGTCTGTGGTTTTAGTGCATAATTAAGCTGGTTTGGAAGAAAAAAGGAAAGGGAGAAATGGGAGGAATGTGACAATTTCTTTAATATGATATATTTATTTCATTCAGTCATCTCCTGTTACTGCTTCACCCTGGTCAGGGGTGACTGAACACAAGGCAGGAACACATCCTGGACAGGAAATCACACACACACTCGTAGACCGTGTCACTCATACCCTCACCCCTGTGGACTTGCTATTTCATATACAATATAAAACGCTATATTTACATCTGCTTTTATTTAAAGATTGGAACCTTCAGAAGAACATGTATAATTTTATGTAACATTTTACAATAATGGCATTTTAATCATACTTAAAACAATAATAAGCATGTATAATATAATAAGCAATAATTAATCATAAAAGGGAATGTCTACAATTCTAAGCTAAACGTCTCTTAAGGTGGAACGGTGTGTTTGAGGGAACTCGAACTCTTAATTGTACGCGGCTGAAATATAACTCATCTGTAAGTGTTTATTCACTGTTTGAATTCCCACAGAAACTCATGTGTAACTCGAGCTGTTTAGTTTTGTAGTGCTATCGCTAATGCAGTTAGCCATCTTCTGAGTTTTTGAGACATTTCCACCTTAAGTGATCTGAAACAGCAAAAATAAGTCAGTGTTACCCCCCTATGGAGCAGGAATAGAGCAACATCCTCATTCTGGTTGGTGCTTTTCAGCGTTTGGAGTCTCTCCGTTGTCTAAAAACCTCTAGATCGTGTTTCTCTGCTGTGAGCAGAGAGAGAGAAAGCCTAGCACTTTGTTTTTTTACCCATTTACAGACACTGATGCTTCGTAAAAACACATTAGAGCGGTTTCCAGCGCAAACCGACTGCAGAGCAGCACATGGAGAGGAGACAGGCTCAGAGCTTTATACACAGGGTTTTTGATTAAAATCCTTAATGTCTCCTTTAAGTGATGATAAGAAATATGGTCTAGCATTAACTAGCATTACTTTAGGATAATACAATGTGCTAAGGTTAATACAATATGCTAGTTCTTGTTTCTATCGTGCATTAATCCATGCTACTGTCTTAAGTACTGTTAATTAATGTACCCTTATTTTAAAGTGTTGCCCATTTTGCATCATGACTTTCTTTTAATTTATGTCAGATTGGGTTTGTTTTAACCACATTTTGGGCTGGAGAGTTTTGCTAGACATGGCAACCCTTATTCTGACTCACTCAGCAGACACCTGCTGCGGTGGAGAGTTACAAAAAGGGCTTTACTCACAGAGCGACCAGCAAACAGGAGAAAGAAATGACCGGCGTTTCTATAGGGAGCCGGTGGTGAGTGAGCTGGGATTACTGCCTGGTCACTGCGTATCACTTACCGGAAATGGCAGCTTGTTAACGAGGAGTTCCTAATCTCTACTCTCCATTTGTCTCTTCCTGAATTGACATGTTGCTGGCTATTTGAACAAGGTGGAAAATCACACTTCATATGTGTGATGGAAATTTGTTTATAGAAATGATTCATAATCAACAGAGATATTTTTAATCAGCAGTGACCACGCATGCTTGTGTAAACTGAAATTGTTTTATTCCTAATTCTCTGCGTGAGACAGCAGACTTATGTGTGTGTGTGTGTTTCAAATAACAGCATATCGACACCTTCAGTTCAATCAACTCCCTTTGTCTCCAGACCACAGAGGGGAGATAACTGAGACCAAAGGGGTAAGGGGGGATGCACAGGGCACGTCTGGAAAGGTGTTAGAAATGCAGGAGAGAGGTGAAAATAGTGTTGCGCGCAGCATTTCTCTCTCAAGATAATAAATTGCTCTTTTATTTGATGCCGACCCAGAGACTCAGCTTTCTTATTTCTGTCCTAATTTTCCACCACACATGTCACCAGTAAAATGACCTCTATTAAGAACCTATTGCTTTCTTATTGTCCCTCTGTTAAAGTCAGTAATGCCATTACTGTGGTCACACTTTTGTATAAGACCTCAGAATACAATTGACCTTTTTATTATGGCTTTAATTGTCTAATTTTTTTATTCATCAGTTCAACTTCTGGAAGCATTTCATGCTGTTCAATTTAAAACTCTTTAAAGTGCTCTCTCTCTCTCTCTCTCTCTCTCTCTCTCTCTCTCTCTCACTCACTCACACACACACACACACACACATTGTTCTTGCTATACTCATGAGAGCCTTCCATAAAAATACAGCTTCAGCACCTAGAACAGTTCTACTCCTATTTTTGTACAACACCATCTAGAGGTTCCAGGTCCTCAGTCCTGAGTGGAACCCATCTTACAGCAGTGAGAATAAGTGGAGAACAGTCTTTATGCTGGCCTTAAAATAATAGCTTTTCCCTGGGAGTCCATGGTTATTTCAGCAGGACGATGCCAGGACTCACAGCAGCGTTTCTTCAGAGACATGGAGTACGTGAGCATGACCAGCCGGTGTCCGCATCTGTCCACTGTGGTCATCCTGAAGAGGAGAATCAGACGACGGTGAAAACGGACTCTGGAGCAGCTTAAGTCTCATATAGAACGAGAACTCGAGTCACAAACTTGCCCAATGATTCCGAGTAGGCTCCGGACCCACTGCCACCCTGAACTGGATAAGGGTGACAGACAATGAATGAATTAATTAATGATTGTACAGAGACAATGTGAATGTGGTCAACACTTTTTTTAGTAAATGCTTGTTTGCTGGGATCTTCCTCTGTATTCATTCATTCATTCATTTATTTCTTTTCCAAAGTAATACTCTTTTATTGTTGGTATCTAGAGTAATTTGAGATCTACACTCTGAAACATGGTTCTTTAAGGCTTCCTGTATAAAGATTGTATCTAGACTATCTAGAATCTAGAACCATCTAGAGTTCTATACAGAACCATCTATGTGCTTTAATATTTGTTTGCATGATGAAATGGTTCTTCACACTAATGAATAATTTGCTGTATATTTGTTCTATATGTAAAAGCTTTATGATAATGGCTCTATGCAGCATCAAACAAGGTTATGTTAGTCCTTGTAACAATAGAAGCCACACAATCAGTTCAGTACAGAAACTGTAGATCTAAGCTGACTTACTGTCTTTAAAATCTCTCTTTAAAAGGGTTCTTTAAGGGTTCTTTAGTAAAGGTAATGGTTCTGAAGAGAGCTATGTGCTCTATACAGAACCACTTGCATGGAAATGTTTCTTTTGAATTGATGGAGAATGTGCTGTATATGGTTCTATGTAGCACCTTGTAGAAAATGGTTCTATGCTGCATTAGAAAGAGTTGTAGTATTTTTACGATTTCCATAAGTGTCACAATAGAAAAACAAATTCTGGTACCATTTAGCACCATTTTCAAAAAAAGCAATACATAGCATAGTTTCAGCATAAAAAACAACATTGAACCACACATAGTTTTATTCAGAACTGTTGCCTTTATTAAAGAACCCTTGAAGAAAAATTTCTTTTAAGTCTGGATAAAGACCTTTGAAGAACCCTCTTTTTAAAGATTTTTTACAGCGTGTTACTGCCCCCTTGTGGCATCTTAAAAACACAACATGAGGAGCCTATATCTGTCTTTTGGAAAGCACTGTCCTCTGTTGCCACTAGATGTCCTTACATTACAGTGGATGTGATAAAGACCGGCGAGAAATTCCAGTTAATTTTATTACGTAATAAAAATCTATTAGCTGCAACTTCAAAGCATTTTTAGCTTTCAGAATATATAGATATATTATTTATAATGTCATTTAAATAATGCAAATCATAATAAATGAATGTATAATAAATTGTAAATTTGTTAGACAAAATAGTTCAGAAAGACAATATGCATTTTTTATATAATTAATATAATATTAAACATGAACCTAAGGTTATTGTTCCCAATGCTAAGAGCCCGCCAGAGGGGTATAAAGCTCCCACGATTGGACCGTAGAACAGTGCTGCTGTTTTTTTTTTTTTTTTCTGTAGTTTCCTTGTCAAAAAAGAAAGTATACTTAGGTTATGTTATTTGGAACCACTACTGTGTACTAAATCACTGGGCGAAACGCGGGAATAGACCCTGGAGGGGGCGCCAATCCTTCACAGGGCGACACACACCCACACATTCACTCACATGTGTGGACAGTTTCACACACTCGCTGTATGGATGATTAATTGTGGATCATAAACACCACTTCATCTTATCCCAAATATATTTGAGAGTTCTACGCTGCTCCGTTTCTAAGTGGACTTGCCCTTTAATCAATTTCAGCCAATCAGCGACGAGCTTTAGCTCCTCCCTCTCCTCCTCCTCCGAGGGAAGAGAGCATCGTTTATTTCTCTCGCGCAGGATTTATAAACGAGAAGTTTAACGGTAAAAACGGGTGAACGTGGGCAGTGACGGTGTTTGGACGCCGTTAAGTGTTTTGGTTTTCGATTATTCAACCGCGCCGATGTGTTGGAGCGAAGAATGGGAAAGAGGAAGAGGATGAAAGAGAAGGAGAGAGGGATGGAGATATGGAGAGATTAATTCAGCAGAGAGAAAGAGGCACTGTATCATGAAAACGGACCCAGAATTTGTGTACAATGAGCGCCTTTTATCAACATTAAGACGTTGCTGGTTTCGGCAAGTCTCGGGTTTTTCCGGCTAAAATCGAATTGTTTGTTATTCGACCGTTGGTCCAGTCGTGACGTCACGTATCGTTTTTATCTTGCCACAACGGAGGATAACGACAGTAAATTGATTTTAATTAAATATGAGCAATATCAACCTCGCATTTTATATTGATTATTGTGCATCTGTGCTACAAAAAAACAAGCCCCAAATCACAACACTATATGTAATAACCTGCAACAACCTCTCTGAAAATAGATATAGACGTTTTTGATTGGAGAAGTATTAAATGCAAGTTTCCACGTTTACTGAGAGCGAAATTAACCCAAAATATGAAGTAGATCGAATTTGTTCTCATGCTAAGTTCTCTAAGGAAGTAGCTAATAATTCTGCAACTCTGAGAAGAAATAGTCTATGTCGATAACAAAACAGTGGGTTTTAAACGTACCCTTTTCTGTCACAGAAACTATTTGAAAATGCAATGGGAGAATGTATAAAGTCGTATTTTGGGATGAGTTTTCCCATATTTGCATCATATTTTTTAGGTTTTCTTAGTTTTTAATCAAAATAATAGCTACATATATTTGTTCTAAATTGTATTTGCAAGGCTTCTGAAGTTGATTTTCAAAGATGATGAACTAATGGTTTCTAAGACAGTTTTCAGTCCTCTAATGAATGGCTGAATATGATGGTAATAGTTATTATTATTATTTTGTGATTTTCTTTTCTGAGGATATTTAAAACACTTGTGGCCTGGGGAGAGACTTATCTGGAGTGGATGAAAATTATTTTTGTATTTTGTGATGGTGTCCTCTTTTATAAGTACCTGTAAATGCATAGCTGGTGAGAAATTGTGCTAGTTTTCTCTTCAGGAAAAATCAAAATTGCGAAAAGAATATTTTTAAACATGTGTAAATGGATGGTCAGAGTCAATATGGAATTAACTTTATCTTTTTATATTCTGTGAGTTTTCTTCTTGACATTTCTACCAATATGAACTAACACAGATATGAAGTTTTGCTTCATTGGTTGTAAACTTCTCAGAGAACTTGAACTTTGAATGAACTTCCCCAACTTCTCTTTGGCTTGTTTTCAAATGTGAAGAAATGTAAGCGAACAAACTAAGGCAAGCTTCAAAAAGCCATAGTAGCCCAGTGCATATGAACATTGTTGTCTTTTGAGGCATTCCACAATGACTAGGCTGCGTAAGAAAGCTTGTGTTGCACTTTTTCTCTTCACTCTTTTCATATTTGGGACTATGATGGGTTTGCGTACCCTCAAGCCCAGTGACGGGTTCTCAGACCTAGCTCCTGGAATGGAGATTGGACCGTTCGCGGCTGAGAGGATTGAGAGACGAGCAGAAGCGGAAGGTGATCTTTCCGACACCAAAATCGTCTTCTCCAACTCTGGCCATGATCACAGCATCTTTTATGATATCCACATCTTCTACTATCTGTGGTATGGAGCCCCTCCAATGGATCGGGGATACATCCATTGGGACCATGTCTTGGTTCCTCACTGGGACCCCAAAATAGCTGCCAGTCACCCCAAAGGCAGGCACAATCCACCTGAAGACATCGCATCCAGTTTCTACCCTGAGCTTGGGCCCTACAGCTCCAGAGATTCAAAAGTACTGGAGTCCCACATGTCCCAGATTGAAGCAGCTGCTGCAGGTTGTTATCAAATTATCCAGGAGCCATTGTCAGTTCAGTCTTAATCATAGAACTTCCAGATAGCACTGTTTTAGGAAATCCACATTATGTACCCTAAAGAACATTTCAATAACCCTTTGAAGGCCACATACATAGGAACTTAACATGTTCATAAACATTGAATAAAATGCATTAAGTAAATAACATTTCAGCATTCATGTTATATATGCTATGAAGTAAATGAGGTTGCATTGACATTACACAAAGTGTTTAATTTACAACATTATGATGCATTATGCATACATTGTACATATATAAATGCACTAGCACTTCTTAAATACAGTTCATAAATATATATTTTTTGTTCATGCTTGCTTGTGTGTTATGAAGTATGGTGTGTTTGTTTTGTTTTGTTTTTCTCTTTTGGTTTTAGAAATTTTCAAGCCATGATTGGCCTAGGCTGATTCAGTTATAAACACCGGATTATTATGATTCAGTTATAAACACTGCATTGTTTTGCTTTCCTATCATTTTAATACTTTTATTCACAACCAGAATTGGATTTTCTCCTGTTCTGTTAAGCATCAAAATCTGCACTCAGTTTAAGTTTATATTATGCGTACTCTTTTTATATATGTAATGATATAACTCTGAAACTACTGTACCAGTTCTATCATGCAAATTGCTAATGCATTCACTTCTGATTCATCGTTTTTTAATGCAGCAATTGTTGCATAACTAGATTATTCCATTTAAAATGTTAAGCTCTGCTGTATATTTTTCTTTATGCTAGGTGTGGTGGTATTGTCCTGGTACCCACCTGGAGTGGCTGATGAACATGGAGAACCGACAGAAGATCTGGTGCCTGCCGTTATGGACGCTGCCCATAGGCACCGTATCAAGGTAACTGGTGAGAAAGGATCAACTCTTCTTTCTCTTTTTGTTGACAAAGATATTTTAGATGTGTGCATTAACATAGGTACCATTTACAAACATCACAAAATTGTTATTCATATTTTGGCAAATGAATTCTTTTTAAATCTTCTTTCTTGTTATCTGTTAGTGTTTGTGTAATTTTCTTTAAAGATTCTACTTCACGTCATGAAACAGCTGCTATACTGACATCTAGTGGTTAGAGATGTACCAGAGATTTAAAACTATTTAAAACATGGCCACTCCTTGTGGGGGACCCCCTCTTAGGGTGCATAAACTTTTTTTCATAAACTTCAAATACTAATAGTTTATATTTGTGTTCTTTAATATTGCTTGCTGCTGTTTAATGATAAGAAAGACAGATCGCTCCTTTAATTGAGATTTTTATGGTTTTATTTATTTTTGCCATGTTTCTGCTCAGTGAGGACTGCTGACTGGTCTGAAATAAATGAATTATAACAAAGCAGAATTTGGAACAAATCACACAGTATAAAACACAGGAAAATAAAGTAGTGACTAGTTTGTGATGTGTGAAGCTCCTAATTGAGCCAAGCCCCAGGGCAGAGCTGTGCCTTCGTGGGCTTTAAGAGCCTTCAGCTTCCTGATTTATTCCCCTCATCAACCCTCTGCATTATTCAGGGAAAGAGTTACTGCCGGTATATGCTTTTCTCTCTCATACTCTCAAAAAGGAATATGAAAAACGATGTTAAAGTGTGCCGTTGCATAGAGGTTCTTCTGTTTGTTCGATGTTCTTAGGGGTTGATTGTGTACAGCGATAGAAGCAAAGCAGGGGGAAATCCAGCCTTTCTGCACTATGCAGATTCAGATAAGTGGGTTAGAATTATTTTGCATATGCATCCTACTGGAAACAAAGCATGCGCAAGGACTGATGGCTTACTTTTATTTTGAAATTCATGGCAAGCACATTTTTGACTGCAAAAGATCCCATTACGAATTACTAAAGCCAGTAACTTACCTATGAATTCAACATTTGATCATTTTTCAGCATAAGCACAGGGGCAAAAAATGTATTTACACATATTACGTATCTATTTTAAAGATTTTAAACCGATATCTTTGTAGTTGCATTCAAATGAAGTGAAAATGTTATTTTTGTGGGTTTTCAAAGTGCCGACATGTCTGACATCATACATCTCATGTCTATTTTTACATTGGAGATTCTTGGGTGGAACTGGAGATTTATATTTAGATGTTGCTTTTGTTAGTCAGCTGCTCGTTGATTTGTCCACAGTCCTCTGCTGAAGTTACTGGTGCTGTTTCAGTGCAAGAGGGCTAAAATTAGGCATTTAATCAGAGCAACATTAAACATTGTGATGATTTTTAAGGCCAAACATGCAGAATAGTTCAAATTCTCACATTATAATTAAGGGAGTTTTTACACATTTTAATATTACCTCATAGAAATTACAGCATTTTATTTCATAGCAAAGTTTGTTTAAAATCCAAGAATGTGCACTGTAAACGCATGTGAATTGTTTTGAGTTCAGATATAAAACGGAGGACAGAGACACGTAAGAAAGATGATTGTCCCTGACATTACAAAGGACATTGTAGAAATTATTTTTTATCCTGATGCCAAGAAATAGTTCTCTTCTCTTTGCCATTTATTCCCTGCCTGTAGAGGTGAATGGAGGGGGCGTAGGGAGGCTCAGAGGATGAATGAGAGTTCATTACGTAACGGCCTCCATATCTCACTCCAGCCCTGAGGGCCATGCCTCATCCTGAGAACCGAGACACTCAGAGGAGCAAAGCAATAAGAGAACAAAAAAAAACTCACCTTAGTGCTTTTTCCCCCTCTGAAGATCTGCCTGTGTTTACAGACATTATTCTGTGTGAAGGTTCTTTATCAAAGTGATGCATTTTTGGGACATAGGACATCGATCTCTGGAGACGCTTGCTGCCTGTCTCACATTTACTTATTCCCCTGTGCCACAGGAACAACCTCTACTCTTATAGTAGGTTAGTGAGGCCAGGTGATGTTGGATGATTAGTCCCTTTAAAGGTATTGGGTGGAGATCCAAAGCTCCAGAGAACGCAGGTCCACTGCTGCTCATTAAAATACTGAAGACCAGTGGTCCCTAATAGATGGACTGTTTTGTGGTTACGGACCCAGACGCTGTCTAATCTGGACCTGGACCTAAAACTGATAAACTCGTGAGAAATATTTAATTTTGAATGGAGTGTTTATTTCAAAGGTGATGTTAATGATTTTAATACAAAAAAAAACCCCACTTCTGAAAATGTTTCCTCTCCATGTGATGCTCTGCAGTCGGTTTGCTCTGGAAACCGCTCTAATGTGTTTACGAAGCCCCAGTGGCTGTAAATGGGTAAAAAAACAAAGTGTCTGGTTCCGGTGCTAGGCTTTCTCTCTCTCTGCTCACGGCAGAGAAACGCTATCTGGAGCTTTTTAGACAACGGAGAGACTCCAAACACTGAAAACCACCAACCGAGATGAGGATGCTGCTCTATTCCTGCTCCATAGGGGGTATCACTGACTTATTTTTGCTGTTTCAGATCACTCAAGGTGGAAATGTTTTCTAATTTGTGAAAGCAAATACAGTGAATAAAAATGTACGGACAAGTTATACTTCAGACATTTACAAAAAATGTTGTTTTTTTTTCCTCAAACATGCCATTTCACTTTAAAAGACACAGAGCTTCTGAATGTAAACTAACCAGAGAACAGCAGCTCCCCAGAATCGTACACTTTGCTTTTAACTGCTGTAATTTTTTCTATTCATTGCAGTACAGGTTTAGCTGCCCAGGAAAATCACAGACCAATCGTGTGCTTTGTAGAGGTCATATGTGACACTTTCAGCCAGTCAGACCTGTGCATTATGATGAAAGCTGCGACTCAAGAGTATGACTCACACAGAGCAGGGCTCCAGACAAAAAAAATAGCCCAGTGGATGAGATAAAAGCACTCTTGGGGCACTTTGGGATTTCAGTGTTGTGTGCATTAAAACCAGAAATTTTATAATTAAGGGAGAGATCATCAGTTGAAATATGAATGAGAGTTTCTTATAACACTCACAATGGAGCCTGTTTATGGATAAAAGTCCATATTTCAGCGAAAGAGCCAATCAGCTTGCTGGTTACAAATACAGCTGAGAAATGCAGCTTAAGTTCAGAGCCATTTCAAGGGTGCAACTGACGTGTCCTTCATGGCCTTCAGTTACCCACAATCCTCTGTGCACATATGGCACCAAGGAGAAAATAAACAAGACACGTCGAAAAACATTTTGTCTCTATACCCTATTTAATCAATAAGCTCATTGGCATATTACAGTACCATAGAAAGCCTATATCTTATATAGTAGTGTTTAAGGTTGAAGAAAGTTTTAATAATTTCTGTTATTTCTGAAGGATAATATTAATAAGTAAATACCGTCTGTTTTAACCTACAGTCAGTTTAGTGCTTTGAGGCAGATCAGATATTTCCAGTGACGTCATGACGCAGCCTCCTTAGATGCTTCCACTTGTGTGACATGTTACTAAGGAGGAGCCTTCATAGGACAGTCCTATTCAGGACATGTCTTACTTCAGCTGCAGCCTAGGCTTGGGACGCAGCTATTATGATATCCTGGACCTTGGATTGAAGAAACATTCTCTCACCGGAAATGAATGAATTTAAATTAATTACCCCTACTTTAGACGGAGTTTGGGATCTAACCATGCAATATCAGCACCTGACCTCACTGATATTTCTGGCTGTGAATGCTATGAAATCCTCACAGAAATGGTCCAACTCATCAACTTTACGTGACAGCAAAGAGGGAACAAACTCTAGATAAATGTCTTTCATTTTAGAAAAAAATGTAATATGAACAGGCATCAGAATGTTTTAAACAAGTGCAAGGACTTTTATTATGTTCGTTTTTGACAGCTTTTTGATGGAAGAAATCTGCTACACCACTAGGGAACCTCTTCTGCACCTCTTTATATGATCCATGCACTTGTGCAGTGCTCAGAAAATAGAGCCAGTGCAGATTTTCTGCTTAGAAAAGTGTGCTCTCACCCAACCCTGTGCATTCTGTGCACCAAAGTAGTTGGGACTAATTTAAGGCCAGTGCCCTGTGGCTCTTGGCTGACGAAGGCATGTCATGAAGAATAAGAGCAGGGAGATGAAATGTAACCAATTTCCCATCCCTCACATTCTTGCATTTTGTTTTTTTTTTTAAACGCTCTGACTCTTGAAAGAGAGCATATGTGGCACGCAGCCGAGCGACTCCAGAGATGTGAGGGGGAATTGACACCTCTAATTCTGCGAATATGTGTCAAAGCAAAGGCAAAGCAGAGGAGCACGCTCTGCTGTCATGTATCATAAAGCGGGATTTCAAACCCTCCCACCCACAGAGAGTGGGGGAGGGAAAGAGAACGAGAGCGAGAGACAGAAAGAGAAGAGATTCCCACACTGCGAAAAATGATCTCTTACTGGGTGAAAGCATCATAAATCTGGATAATATAAGTAAAATTTCTCATTATAAAATGTTTTGTAGGAATACTATAAAATATCTCACATTTATAAATAAATGTACTCATGTTTTAAAGTATTTTATCCAGTGAACATGTTTTATTCCATTGTTTTAAGCATCATTTCTTGAAAAACAAATATATGCCAGTGGAATAAGCCACGTTAACCAGATAAAAAAACTTAAAACAAGAAAGAAATAGGTTGTATATTCTTAGAATATTTTCACACCCATTGTCCAGATGTAAGAAGTAGTGCAGAGCAGTGCAGAGGTGCAGTGTGGCCTTGAACTGGACTGTGATGTTCTGAAGCACAAGGGTTGCCAGATTGAAACATATTTCACCCTCTTGGCCTCTGCAAGATGTTTTTATCCAACAGTGACATTGGAAATGCTCGGCGCTGGCTCCATATCACCATGGAAACGGTCTGTGAAGGCCTTGTATGTGGCGTGTGAGAAGTGGTGGGCGTTTCTCTGTCTACTCTTTCGTAGCTACACACTCCAAGGACTCCCTTTAACCCTTTCATACCTATCGCTGCTGCTTTGCTGTGCTAAGAATGTTTTTACAAGAAATCCTTTTAAATCTAGTCAATATATGTTCCTCATGATGACGTCTTTGTGAGAATGTTATAATTTATTTCTTTGTGTAAACAGAAATTAACCCTTTAATTATACTACAGAAGATAAGGCTTGAGTTTTACATTTAACAAACAGCTACATCGTATAAACTGTGTCAGCTTTAATACAGGCGACACAAGCCAGATATGCACATCAGTACCTGAACAAATAAAAGGTGCATGCTCTCAATTTTTACAGACCTTCATAAAAATGTTCGTACCTGTACATGCAACGCTTTTACACATGCAACAGATCACACAGTTAATCTATAAACATATTCATTCATTGTCTGTAACCCTTATCCAGTTCAGGGTGGTGGATCCAGAGCCTACCTGGAAACATTGGGCACAAGGCAGGAATACACCCTGGAAGGGGCGCCAGTCATTAACAGGGCAACACACACACACACACCTATGGACACTTTTAAGTCTTCAATCCATCTACCAACATGTGTTTTTGGAGCATGGGAGGAATCCGGAACAGCCGGAGGAAACCCACGCAGACACAGAGAGAACACACCACACTCCTCACAGACAGTCACCCGGAGGAAACCCACGCAGACACAGGGAGAACACACCACACTCGTCACAGACAGTCACCCGGAGGAAACTCACACAGACACAGGGAGAACACACCACACACCTCACAGACAGTCGCCCGGAGCGGGACTCGAACCCCCAACCTCCAGGACCCTTTTGTCATCATGGCTACCCTAATCAAAGAGAGACAAATATATTCAATGATTTAAATACGTTTTAACCTAATGTATAGCTGACCTCATTTTTAACCCTTTGGTTATTGGCTGACCACAGAACGTTAACAGAAAGACGGAGCGCACACATTTTATTTCTGCATGACATTACCACAGACGGATTTCCTACTCTATTGGCTCTCCTGTACTGCTGACACTTTAAATGTAGGTTCCCAGAGAGAGTTTCTTGTCACTCAGCAGTTCCACAGGACCCTGTTCCACTGTGGCCTCGGGGCCTGTTATCTGTAAGAAAACCTCTGAGCTCTTAGTGGCTCGGCTAATGTTACATAAGTGACTGGGATATATTTTTATGCTGCTTTGAGACTCTTAAGTCTCTTTGTGCAGCGCTTTTCAAAATAGATGTCATGTCAGCTTCACTGAGTCTCTCAGATACGGCACTCTCTCTGCTCTGATGGTGTGCTTGAGCCACACTGCCACGCTTCATGTGTCAGGAATTTTCTAAGGTGAGGTTTATATCTGGCAGAGTTTGTCGCTCTTATACAGCAATCGGTGACGATTGTTGTGCTAAAGAGCTCACTATACAGGACTTTGTCACTAATGTCAACATTTTACATTGAATATTGTGTATAACGTGAGTGTCCTATGATATTTCTCATAGTCAACAGTGAGGAAGATACTCTGCCTTCTTTCTTAGGTTGTCAGTCATTATGCCACGCCCCTCTCAGCTGATGTCCCGCCTCCCACACTAGATCACGGCCAAAAGTCTGAAACTGAAAAACAAGGATCTGAAAGTGAAAAAAAGAAAATAAAAAAAAAATAAGATCAGAATCTGCAACTGAAAAATATTAGACTTCAAATATCAAAACAGGAAAGTGAAAAATTCTAATAAATTATTTATTCAATACAATTCCAGAATTGAATCAAAATTCAATTTAAGTTGAAAAAAAAAATCATCCTTAATTTTGAAAACACTGTAGTATTTTTCAAAGTTCAAGCTCAAGATTTGAACTTTCAGTTTTATTTTATTTTTTATTTCAAATGAACAGCCCATTTTCCCCTAAATTAGCTTCATAGTACAGGAAGTGAAAAGCAGAGCAGCATATATCCACATTGTCTTAAAGCGTTGTTTACAAGTTTTTGTCTCAAAAATAGGGCCATTTATATCAGAACTAAATTTAGAAAATGTCCCTTAAACCACTGATGGTATTTTTTGTGGCCCATTCTCTGTCAGAAGTGCTTTACAGGACAGGATCAATAAATCGATCCAGCTCTTTAAATAACCACTGTGCTTCAGTGGAGAGACATTTGAGTCAGCTCAGGAAGCCACACATCAATTAAAATGCCCTGAGAATTATTTTATGCAGACCTAGTCTGAGCTCAGATAAGAAGCAGATGCGCACTGCAATAAATAATATCAAATATATCTAATATTTCTCATTCTGAGAGTTCTGTTTATAAGATTACTCACCTATTTCTAGATATTATTGTTTGTTTTAGGTGATTTGATCTGGTGTCTTATTCCATTGTACTTAGATAAAATGACTTCAAGAAATTACTTTTCAAAAGATATGATGTATAGTCTAATAATACTCATAAAAACAATTTCAAAATAAAATTTCAGGTTCAGGTTTTAGCTTCTACTATTATCACATATGTCCATATTGGGTAAATATCCAGAGACTAGTTTGCACTCAAACATTTGTGTGATTTTGCATATTTTGTGGGCGAAGCTTAATGTTCTTGAGGCTTTGTTTTGTAGGATCTGACCTGAGAAATCTGGGGGAAAATTATTTCTGTTTCTACGTCACATGGGGTAAGAGATATGGATTTTGGTGCGTTGTGCTTTGCTATAGCGCCACCATCAGACCAATCAGTGTCATTTTTGTTGCCCATTGAAATGCACACTCTACATCTACCCTCCAAGTCTGCTATTAAATATTAGATATTCAGACTGGATATCACATTTCCATTAACTCTAGGTAAGATTTTGTATTCTTGCTCTTGGGCTCCCCCTACAGTTGCAGAATGTAATTCACTTTAACTGTAGCACTGTCCTAAAATCAAGGGGGAGAGGGGTGGTTTCATACCCTCCTGCAACAGTTACATAGTGCAGTTTCTGCAGTACTCTAGTCTCCTAATTACAGCTCAGTGGCGCATCACAATGATTTTGAAGCTGTAATTTTAAGATAAAAATACTATGTAGCGTTGCTTTAGTAAGATCTAATTTTCTCTATTCTCTATTCTACAAGTAGTCTGTGAAGCCCATTCGAGCATTTTTTTTGTTTTTACCTTTAAGGTTAAACATGGCCAGATGTCACAGACTCTGAGTTTTGAAGGTTGGGCTGCTGTCCGTGGAGAGAAACCTTTTCAAATGGCCTGAGGCAAACAGCAGATGGTGCCCTGCAGCTTCAGACACACTTCCAGAAGCAGCA
The DNA here is from genome assembly GCF_029633855.1 of Hoplias malabaricus. Lineage (NCBI taxonomy): Eukaryota > Metazoa > Chordata > Actinopteri > Characiformes > Erythrinidae > Hoplias > Hoplias malabaricus. The sequence continues at coordinate 12,183,741 of NC_089805.1, read as the reverse complement.
GGCACTTTTTCTGCTGAGTGGAAATAGTCCATGCTTCCTCAGATTAAAGCAAAACCAAAGCCCCATGAGTTTCCAGGAGAGTGCACCACATGTCCTTAGGAACAGACTTTCGAGTAGCCTTTCCTGTGTGTAGCTGAGATTTTAAGCTTTAGTCAAGCCTTACATTCTGGACTTAACGATAATATACTCAGTGATTTTATTTTTTTTTTTCTCTCCAGTATATTCTGCACAAAATGGACCTGATTTTTCACATCATCCCCCAAAAAGCCAAATACACCCTGACATGATTGCACTAACTAACTTTTTTTAAAGGCGTAGTTCATGGGTCATCAAAAAAAATTTTTTATAAAGTTGAGATATTTCCTCTCTATGTGCAGCCCTGAAGTCGGTTTGCTCTGGAAACTGCTGTAATGTGTTTACAAAGCCCCAGTGTCTGTAAATGGGTAAAAAAAACAAAGTGTCTGGGTCCAGTGCTAGGCTTTCTCTCTCTCTGCTCACGGCAGAGAAACGCCATTTTTAGGTTTTTAGACAACGGAGAGACTCCACACGCTGAAAAGCACCAACCGAGATGAGGATGTTGCTCTATTCTTGCTCCATAGGGGGGTAACACTGACTTATTTATGCTGTTTCAGATCACTTAAGGTGGAACTGTCTCCAAACTCAGGAGACGGCTAACTGTATTAGCGACAGTGCTACAAAACTAAACTGAGTTTCTGTGGGAATTCAAAAAGTGAATAAACACTTACAGAGAATTTACACTTCAGACACCAACAACATACAGTTGTGTCATACTCACACACACCGCTCCACCTTGAAAGACACTTCGTGAGTAGTACTGTGACTTGCCCACAATCATAGATGTTCCCTTTAACAGTAATGTCCAGTATGAGGTTAACCTACATTTAAAAATGTTTTTGCATTCCCATAATTTAATATTTTGCACTGTGATGCTATTTTTATTGACAGAAGCATCAAGTATGACATTCCAAAAAATAGTAATAAAATCTTAAAAATAATATTTCTAAACCATTGTATTCTTAAAAAGGTGACACAGTAATTTGCCTAAAGCCCTTTGACAATTTCCAAAAACACACGTTGGTAGGTGGATTGGCGACCTAAAAGTGTCCATAACTGTGAGTGTGTCACACCAGGGTGTGTTCCTGCCTTGTGCCCAGTGATTCCGGGTAGGCTCCGGACCCACCGCCGCCCTGAACTGGATAAGGGTTATACATAATACACTGTGAGGTATTTTATATAGAAATAAAGCCCTTACTTATATAGAATGTGTTATCCAGCACATAAAGAGCACATAGCACAGAAATACTTTTACCGAACTAATTAAACATACTTTGGATCCATTAAAAATGCACTGTTCCTGGATCAGCTTCTGTCAAATGCAAGCTTTTGGTCTTCAACATCAGTGTTGTGTGTGTCACATTAAAGATAGCTGAGAGGACTAAAGTATGACTACAGTATGTTCCCAATTCCCAAGACCCAGACTCAAGACTGATACACATTTGGAAAATGACATCTAATCTATACAGAGAATTGGCTAATGTTAAATGTTTGTGTTCGTTGTTACTGTTGTTCTTAGGCTTTGTTGGGAGATGTAGTATCTCTGATCTTGATGCATGGCTGAGGTTTTCAATGCTTGATGATTACCACTGATTTCAGATAAACCCGTGCTCTGTTTGCAGGTGGCGTTTCACATCCAGCCGTACAGAGGCCGGACGGAGCTCAGCATGCATGACAACATCAAATACATCATTGACAAGTAGGTTGGAGCCTTCAAAACTCACAAGGGCGCTGGGTGATCAATTTTCCTGATGTAAATATGTTTCATGAGGGTACAATTTACTATTTTTTAAAGCGTTTTGTTGTGTAACGTGTAATTGTAATTAAAAATTCAAACATTCTCCACTGGGCGGCATGGTGGAGCAGCAGGTAGTGTCTCTGTCACAGCTCCAGGGTCCTGGAGGTTGTGGGTTTGAGTCCCACTTTGACTGTCTGTGAGGAGTGTAGTGTGTTCTTCCTGTGTCTGTGTGGGTTTCCTCCAGGTGACTGTCTGTGATGAGTGTGGTGTGTTCTCCCTGTGTCTGCATGGGTTTCCTCCAGGTGACTGTCTGTGAGGAGTGTGGTGTGTTCTCCCTGTTTCTGCGTGGGTTTCCTCCGGGTGACTGTCTGTGAGGAGTGTGGTGTGTTCTCCCTGTGTCTGTGTGAGTTTCCTCCGGGTGACTGTCTGTGAGGAGTGTGGTGTGTTCTCCCTGTGTCTGCGTGGGTTTCCTCCGGGTGACTGTCTGTGAGGAGTGTGGTGTGTTCTCCCTGTGTCTGCGTGGGTTTCCTCCGGGTGACTGTCTGTGAGGAGTGTGGTGTGTTCTCCCTGTGTCTGCGTGGGTTTCCTCCGGGTGACTGTCTGTGAGGAATGTGGTGTGTTCTCCCTGTGTCTGTGTGGGTTTCCTCCGGGTGACTTTCTGTGAGGAATATGGTGTGTTCTCCCTGTGTTGTCGTGGGTTTCCTCTGGGTGACTGTCTGTGAGGAGTGTGGTGTGTTCTCGCTGTGTCTGCGTGGGTTTCCTCCAGGTGACTGTGAGGAGTGTGGTGTGTTCTCCCTGTGTCTGCGTGGGTTTCCTCCAGGTGACTGTCTGTGAGGAGTGTGGTGTGTTCTCCGTGTCTGCGTGGGTTTCCTCCAGGTGCTCCGGTTTCCTTTCACGCTCCAAAAACACATGTTGGTAGGTGGATTGGAGACTCAAAAGTGTCCGTAGGTGAGAGTGTGTGAGTGAATGTGTGAGTGTGTGTCACCCCGTGAAGGACTGGCGCCCCCTCCAGGGTGTGTTCCCGCCTTGCGCCCAGTGATTCAGGGTAGGCGCGACCCACCGCGACCCTGAACTGGATATGGATTACAGACAATGAACGAATGAGTTGCATTAAAATGACAAAAGAGTGGGTGAATGATTTACAATATTATGCTAAACAAAACACTTTAAAATGTATTTGTATGTGTAATATAACATCAGCATGAAAGTTTATTTACAGCCCAATCTAGTGTAAATCCAGTGTTTAACCAGTGTGTGGTGTTTACATTAGAGGTCTTATACTGAGTGAATATTGGGTGAATGCCCTGTGGCTGAACATTTCCGCTTTCAAATTCCAAAATCCAAACACAGTCTCAGAAACACAGATTATGACAGACATTGTTTCATACGTCACACACCTGAGAAAATGATCCCATCCACTCAGGGCTGGGCTGTTAGAGCCGTAGATATGGACTAACTGCATCTTCATAGATCTGCACAGACTAAATCTGCTCATGAAGGTGTAGAGTTAAGCTTAGACACATTCAATGAGACTTTTATCTTGTTCTTTGTATGAACCTCTTTCCACGTCAATAGAATATTTCAGACACAATTTTATACAGTAAATAAAAATATAGAAATGTCTCAGTATTTTTCCCAGGATTTATGTATATTTTAGATTTCATTATTGTCTCATTTGTAGTTCAAACAGTTATGTTTTTTTTTTCATTGTATCCTTTCAATGCATTTTCAGCCCTGAACCAACAAATCAACCCTGGAGCTCAGGGGCAACTGCTCCACTTTCCATATTAATGTTTGGTGTCTTTGAACTCATGAAAATGAAGGTGGAAATCCATCCAGGCCAGAGGATGAGACACACCAGTGCTTAAAATAGAGCCCCTTTTCTTAGAATATCATATCATGGAAAGGTAGCGGTGAACTTTTACGAAGTTTTTTACAGCTGCAGTCAGCTCTCAGAGAGCAGATTTTGTAAACAGATGAGGAGAGAGATACGTGTGCAGCAGAGGCGATTGCTCTAAGACTGCAAGGGAAGCTCAGCTTCCCCTAAAATGTCAATAAATAAGTGATCAAATATATACTGTTGTGAGTACATGTCATTGAATAAATATGCACTACAACGCACTCTTCTGAACTTCTGAACTTTTGTTCAGAATCAGCTTCTTATCACTGGTAAAGACGCGGCTTTCCTCTCAATCATTCCCACAGCTTCACAGTGCTTTAAACAGTGTGGACACTGAGTGTCCACAGAGTTTAATAGCGAAGCTGCGAAGTGCAGCGAAACTAGATGAGTCATTGGATAAATGCTGGGCTTTGTCCCGCCCATCGGACGCTCAGCGTCTCTTGTGGTCTATGGGGCAGTGGGCTGGCCTCGGCTGGCCCAGACGCTCAGCTTCTGCATGATGATTGGATGATCTGTCTGAGGCTGAATCCCTTTTTGATTGACAGTGAAATGAGTGAATCAGCGATGCTTTGGTTTAAAGATCCGTGGGAGCATTAAATTTTCATTCTGTTCTGTGTTGAACCGGAGACTTTCTAAATCCTCTTAGCGGCATTTTCTTTTTTTAAAAACGACTAGCGACAAATCTAGCTTCTATTTCTAGTGGGTTTTTTTTGTAGCTGCTTGTGTTTGGAGACTGAATTCTATCACTCTTTCTGACTTCTATCGCAGTTTCTGTCCAGCGGGTGCTGCTGAGCCCCTCCACCGTCACAAAGCACTCACAGACGGACACACTTCAAATGGGCCAAGGCTGTTTACGCAGCCTAATTCTGCTGGCCTTTGAGAGGACACTAGTCAAGTCCCTGGAAAATACGCCTTGTTGGTACGACAGGGTCACAGAAAAAAGAAAAGGAATGGAGGGTAGAATTTATGTATAAATAAACCAACACATTTTATGATGTAGGCTGAAATTGAGCTTCCCCCCTTGAAATAACAGCATCCGCCACTGGTGTGCAGAGATATCGTTCATCTCTGTGACAAACATGTGGAGCAGTGAGTCATCAAATCAATCATTTACACATTACAACTTCCATCACTTCTGCTCATTATCCACAGTCACGCCGAGCAAAGCGTGGTGTTTTACTAGGACTGTGTTTACACTCTGTGTAAACTTGAATATTCATATGCTGAGACAGTAGAGACCTCCGTTCTCATTTGATTCATGCACAGTTAAATTAACTCAGTCTATCCATCTCTGAATATACAATAATTTACTCTCTTAACAAAGATGATTCTCTAAGGGCAGTGCTTGAATTTAGAATGTATGGCTTTTAGCAGATGCTTTTATACAGAGCCATTTACAAAAGTGCTTTGTCATCTTGTTCAGAAAATATATCCTCGTCAGCACAGATAGGATTAGAGTCCAGAGACCTCGGGATTAATACAGAGAAACAGGACACTGAACTGAACCCTAAAGAGAAATACACAATAACACAAGTGCAGCCATGAAGCCACAATCCGTGCTGATGTCAGTTTAATACATTAAGAAATTCAAGATGTTTTGAAGCTTGTGAAAGAGAAACCATTCGGGAAATTAAGAAAATTTGTAAAACATGGTGTAAACTGCTTCTGACGTCAAGTGCAGAGACTTCAGAATGGTCCCACCCCCTCGTCTGAGTGTGTCCAATCACGGAGCTGGACCTGTGTTTATGTAAGAGCAAAGACGAGGTTAAACGCACTCAACCCGCACGGAGAAATAAGAGCACTGAGAAAGAGAAAAGAGCGAAAACGGCTAAAAACCAGAGCTTCTGCTCCTCGCTCCTCACTGCTGTGCGCTCAGGGTCGGGGTGAACAACGAGCGGCTCATTATCATTTAAAGGAACAGGTGCTGAAAGCGGGCGTTCTGAACAGGGCTGTTTACACAGGGGGAGAACACTGCTGTGGGCCTAGTGGGGTTTGGACCAAAGCAGGTCACAGACGTTTCATTAAGAAACAGAACTGTGTTGCACTGTGGAGAAGAAGAGAATATATCACTTTCAATTTATCTGTTTTTTTGCAGATACGGAAAACACGGCGCCTTCTACAGATTCAAGTCCAGTACGGGGAAAGTTCTGCCCTTGTTCTATGTGTATGACTCTTACCTGACCCCTGCTGAATCCTGGGCGGATTTACTGACATCGCAAGGCTCCCACAGTGTACGAGGAACTCAATACGACGGCGTTTTCCTGGCTCTCATTGTGGAGGAGCGTCACAAGCACGACATCCTCGCCAGCGGCTTCGACGGCATGTACACATACTTCGCATCCAACGGCTTTTCCTTCGGCTCCTCTCATCAGAACTGGAAGGCCATTAAGGCTTTCTGCGATAGAAACAATCTCCTGTTCATCCCCAGCGCTGGACCTGGTTACGTAGATACTGCCGTTCGTCCTTGGAACAACCACAACACGCGGAATAGAGTCAACGGACGCTATTATGAGACCTCCCTCCAGGCGGCGTTGTCCGTGAGACCTGACATCATCACGGTCACCTCCTTTAATGAGTGGCACGAAGGGACGCAGATCGAGAGAGCCGTGCCCAAGAAGACGGTGACTCGATTGTATTTGGACTACAAACCCCATCAGCCCGACCTGTACCTCGAGCTCACCAGGAAGTGGGCGGAGCAGTTCAGCAAAGAGAAAGAGCAGTGGCTGATGTGATTGGAGAGAAAACTGATTTGAGGTTGCTGCTGCTTTTGAGTGGTGTCCAATAAAGAAGCAGTACATGGACTTTCATGAGGTTGACAAAAAATGCTGATTTATGCTTCTGCGACAAACCTATGCCGTTGCGATGATGCTTCTGTGTCACTCTGCAGTTACATCCCCTCGACACTAGGGCTGAATCTTAAATATCTTCCTCCACCCTATGTAGTGCACAGTGTAGTTGTGTAGTAGTACTAGTTTTATAAACTGTGAAGTGCACTATGTAGGGAGTAGGGTGCTGAGTGTGGTGCCAGGAAAGAAATAAAGTCTACACAGGCACTTTTTCCCACCTGGGTCCTCACTCCAAATTTTCAGTTCCATCTGGAAATAAAGGAAATTGTTGGTGGTGAATTTGCTGCTGTCTGCAGTGTCTGTAATTTGGAGAAAAAAGAAGTTAATATTTCTGGATTTGATCCATGTTCGTCCAAATGTTAGCCAGTCACATTTATTATGGTCTGCGACATCGCGACACATGCCTATTTCACACATGCACGGTGATCCTTAAATGTTCCGGAGTTTTCCCAGAGGAGCTGAGTGTGTAAACGCGATCACCAGCAACATTCGTCCCAGACATTACCTGGACTTTATCGTCTTTGCTCCATGGTAAAAGACTCCGGGAGAAGTCAGAGTCAGCGCATGTGAGAACAGCGTGGAAAATATTCTGCATGTATGAACGACTGCTCCGGGTTGTCTCCGGACCCGACACTCCAGAGTTTCTCTAGAAATACTCCGGTGTGAATACTACATGTGTGAAAGAGGCAATAGATACATTTCTGGGGTGGTACAGCGTAGAGTACACGGCTACACAGGGCCTGTGGTAATGGCATAGATTTGTTGCCGAAGCATAATTTGGCCCTTATTTGTTGTGAAGGAATGAAGACAGGATTGGGAAGTATCAGATAACTGTACAAATACAGTAAATAGTAACAAAAAAAAAATTACACAGCAAACAAACACTGTATTTCTTCTGTGTTCAAACACACCAGGTCAGAACCGACAGGCATCAAAGCTGCGTTCGTAATCGCTCCCTATTACAGAAATAGTGCGCCATGTAGCGCGTCAGCCATGTTGTAGTGTTGATTGAAATTTCCGTGGGACATTTTCTTAAAGCAGCCCTAAGTAAGATTCTGTATTTTTGCTCCTGGGCTCCACCTAGAGCTGCAGAGTGTATTTAAATTTTTAAAGCACGGTCCTGAGATCAAGGGGAAAGGTGAAGGGAGGGATGGGGTTGTTATCCTACCCTCCGCCAAAAGTTACATAGTGCAGTTTCTGCAGTGCTGAGCTCAGAGTAGCACCGTCAGAGGCTCTTTTCTCCTTGTTACAGCTCAGCGGAAGCATCACAAAGATTTTGAAGCTTATTTTAAGGTAAAAATACTACCTACTGTTGCTTTAATGCCTCACAAAATGTAGTGTACTAGATTTTCCAATATGACGTAATACAATGCGGTGCTGTCTTACTAATGATGAAGAAGAATGAAGAATGAAGAATGATTATTTGTTGTGTCCTGGAGCAGCAGGAACACACAGACAGCTCAAGATGCCATGTAGATTTGATTTTTATTTAAGTGAATATAACAGTGCTTAGATCAGTGAATTGACAATGTTTACTGAGTAATTTACCTCTCAGTCGTGTTTGAGTTGTTTATACGATAGAATATAAATGCGTCACAGAAATGTCTGTCCCTTTTTTATGAAGCAGTGATTCTGAAGGTAGTGTACCAAATGTTTTTGGTCACCCCCTGGTCAGTTCACTATTTAACAAATGCTATAGAGCGAATAGTGAAGGAGTTAAAGGGTGAACCTTTCCGAACGCAGCACAAGAGTGAAGTAGATAACAAACAAAAGCAGTCATTTCACACACTTCATGTTTTGTTGACTCCGTGAATCACATGCACAGAAGAAAAACAACTGAAGCACCTGAAAGCCACATTTCCTTTTCAGTGATCTCTCTTCTAGCACAGACCCTAACTGCACCACCTCGAGGGAAATAACAAGGGAAAATCAACCTATAAATATTCCTTAGAGATGTTTTCCTGTTCTGCTGTTCCCTCAGACCAGTGTTTAGACGTTGACTCTTTTAAAGTACTTTAAAGGTGTGGTACATGAAGATAACTAAGCGGTGGCTTTGTTGTTTTATTTGCAGAGGTTGTCTTTAACCTTCATGGTGAACACTGATAAGAATTGTTTCGTTCCCGTGGTTGAGGAGGTGAAATGTTGACTCTGTTTCTCCTTGTAATCCAACGTGTGCTTACTGTGACTCTAAAGGTTTGATAAATAAAGAGTTAATCCAGAACACTGGTTTATTTTCACACGTATAACCACTTTAATAAAAATCCCTTGCATTTCCGCATACTGGCGACTTTAAACTCCTCCCACAACCTCCAGAGGTCGGTCTCACCCAGGGTTCACACCAGCAGCAGTTTTTAGCCTCTCATCCCCATCCCTCTTCACTTGTGAATGTTTCTGAAATGAAGCTGAGGTCACTATAGCTTCATTGTGGTGAAAGCAGGTAATACACAGCTTGATTCCCATTGATTAACCTCCAGATTACTTTTCTCTGAATATGCTTTAAGTTAAACTATGAGCTATTGGACCTGCCTCCTCTCACCAGACAACAGCAGGTGTTAGTCCGTTTAAATGCATCTAATAACCTGATTTTAAGACTGAAGATCCATGTCTGCAGGTAAAGTAGGTCCATGTTTACACAAAGTCAAAGCAGGGAGTTAATGTCATGTCTTTCTGTGATATTATTGACAGTTGCAAAGCAGACATCTGATTATTGTAAACTTTTCATGTTATCTGATTTACCTAAGTGTGTGTTAATGCATTGATCGGATTACTGACAAAATCTGATGTAGTGCAGTTATCAGATTATTAAGCATTGAGTGCATGTGAACACACAATCCCAGTTAATCCCAAACCCATTTAGTGAGCATGGGGTCTGGTGCAGTCAGTCTGGTGCATTGCTTTAATTCTTTTGTGTCTATTTCCTTTTCTCATTGTGAGCTTCCTGATCACTCCACATCCTTTCAGACGCAGATTCGTCTTCTCACAGCTGTGGATGTGTTCAGATCTGATGCTGTTTTTCTCATGGAAGCCGTTATGTTGCATCACCCGGGATTTTTTCAGTTCTTGTGCCTTTTACAAAATACAAGGTGAGACACATATTTCTCTAAGATCTTTTCAGAAGTGTCTCCTGTAGTGTGAGTATTCAGTAGCTGATTTAGGTTTTGTATTAGCAGCGTTTTGTGTGTACAGAACACACTTAAAGGGCCACACACTCCATTATATTGGTCACTGCTCCACGTAACACACAAGATAGTGGCCATTTTTTCTCGGCCTGGTAAATATACGACTGAATCAAGGTCCGAGCGTCCGTTTAGTGCGAGCTATTCATCAAGCCGTGTCCTGGACACTTTCGGCTGCAGTCGGTGAGTGATTGCTGCTGCTGTCACAGCGGTTTTACAGCAGAGTCGCACAAAAGAAACACTCAGAGCCTACATCCACTTCAGAGATGTTACATAACACAGACTCAAAGAGCACCATAAACCATGCTGTCTGTGTGTGTGTGTGTGTGTGTGTGTGTGTGTGTTAGCAGCTTGGCATGAAAGGTGGCATTTTCCTTGCAGAGACGAACCGTAATAAATCACAACTCTCACGGCACTGTGCTTGCCTCATCAGAAGGAGGCCAGACGAACTGCAGTCGTCTGAAAAAAGCACCAGAAAAGACACCAAACACTTTAATCATCATCAGAAGAATCAGATCTACTCCCTGAAGTAGATGTAATTTCTCAAGGGAAGGGAAACTGCCAAACTCAGCCGTTTAACCACGTTATGTTCTTAAAAAAGCATTATTGCTTACATCAGACATAAAAGTTGTGACTCTCTTTGGAAAGATTCTGAATTCACAAAGCCCTCACCCCCAGGTGTTTAAAGGTGTCTGTGAAATGAGAGCATCATGAGAGTGGTGGCTTCGTGTGTATCATCTGAAGAGAAGAAACAACTTGGGTTGCATTTTAAAAGACGAGAGGTGAAATATTAATTCATTTCTCCTTCTGTAAACACTGAAGAGTATGTGTGCCTCTTCTTCCCTCTCCTCTGCCCGTTACACCTGCAAGAACATGCATCCATTCCATCCATATCTCACTGAGAGAAGGTTAAAGTATTGAAGAGAGGCAGAGAGTTTGGTGATATGTTTACAGAAGAAAGACATCTTTCACCTCTCACTGTGAAAGTAGCTCTAGGTGTCTCCAGGGTGGGGGCCACATCTTGGGCCACACATATATTACTTATTTATTTATCATTAAACTTTTATAGTGCTTTTTTAGAAACGAAAGGACACATTACAATCAACACTCAATCCACACAGACACTGATGAGAAGCAGCAGGCAAACGCACACACCGTCCTCTCAACGAGGAACCACCGTCCAACTGGAGGACTGCTTCGGGCACCAGGGGTTTACCCAGGACAGAGCGCCAATCTTGGTCTGGGTACACACACTTTCACTCATTCACTCACACCAGGACAGTTATGAGAGAAGCCAATTCACCTCCATGTTTTTGGACTGTGGGAGGAAACTGGAGCCCCCGGAGGAAACCCACGCAGACACAGGGAGAACACACCACACTCATCAAAGACAGTTACCCGGAGGAAACCCACACAGACACAGGGAGTACACACCACACTCATCAAAGACAGTTACCCGGAGGAAACCCACACAGACACAGGGAGTACACCTCCACACTCCTCAAAGACAGTCACCCGGAGGAAACCCACGCAGACACAGGGAGAACACACCACACTCCTCACAGACAGTCACCCGGAGGAAACCCACGCAGACACAGGGAGAACACACCACACTCCTCACAGACAGTGACCCGGAGGAAACCCTTGCAGACACAGGGAGAACACACCACACTCCTCACTGACAGTCACCCGGAGGAAACCCTTGCAGACACAGGGAGAACACACCACACGCTTCACAGACAGTCACCCGGAGAAAACCCACGCAGACACAGGGAGAACACACCACACTCCTCACAGACAGTCACCCGGAGGAAACCCACGTAGACACAGGGAGAACACACCATACTCCTCACAGACAGTCACCCGGAGGAAACCCTTGCAGACACAGGCAGAACACACCACACTCTTTACAGACAGTCACTCGGAGGAAACCATGCAGACACAGAGAGAACATGGAAGCTCCACCCAGATAGGACTTGAACCCAACATCCCAGCGCTGAGAGGTGAACGTGCTCAACACCAAGCCACAGTGCGGCCCAATTACACCTTGTGGCCAGCTATAGAAATCAAAACTCTTTATGCATTGGAAGTCTAAACATTTCATGTCATTTCTGTGGCTCTTTGCTCCTGTGGGTCTTTGGTTTCCTCCCAGAATCTGAAGCCATGAATTCGTCCCGACCTTTCTATCTTCGAGGGCTACTTCAGAGCCATTGGTCCAGGACTGATGTGATGAGATGGAGGAATAAAGCCGCTTCTCCTCAGTGAGGCGTGTTGATCTGCTCAGGGAACTGTGCTTCTGGTTCCTGGTGATGTATTTACGATCATTTCATACGGGCGCCTGAAAGAACAATATCTCAGCTAGTGATAGTCTTGTGTCTAGTAGATACACTCCCATCTCTCATCACGGGATTTCTATAAGTGCATTACAAGGTTATACACCTTATTCCATGACATCTATCTATTGGAGGTATTTATACCCCTCTAGCCGACGCTTGGCATTGAGCATTTTAATCTTAGTCTCATAAGCAGCTGCTCCAGTGCATCCTGTTTTCATTTCCCGCTTTACTATACAGATTATACACCCTGTGAACCTTAACTAGCTGAGTTCATCCATTATATTCGGTGTCTACAAATAAAAGTCAGAGCTACCTGCAAATCTGTTTTGTTTATGATTCTGGTTCTAAAAGGAGTTCTGGTGATTTTAAGCAGTTTTGAAGAGGCCAGTTACAGACTGTATTCATTCTTTGGCACTGCATACATTAGTGGACCCCCATAGAGCAGGTGTGATGTGGTGGTGGATCATTCTCAGTGCTGCAGTGACACTGACGTGGTGGTGGTGTGTTAGTGTGTGTTGTGCTGGTGCGAGTGGATCAGACACGAGTGGAGCTTTTAAACCCCTCAGTGTCACTGCTGCACTGAGAATAGTCCATCGACCAAAGACATCCAGCCGACAGCGTCCTGTGTCACTGATGAAGGACTAGAGGACGACCGACACACACTGTGCAGCGACAGATGAGCTACTGTCTCTGACTTTACATCTACAAGGTGGACCAACGAGGGAGGAGTGTCTCACAGAGTGGACAGTGAGTGGACACAGGTTTTAAAAACTCCTGAAGAACAGGGAGAAAGGTGGGTAATAAAGTATGCAGTCTGTGATGTTAGAACTACAAAGTGCTCCTGTGTGGTCAGTGGAGCTAAAAATGTTGGGGAAATATGTCTAAAGTGAAGAGATGCATAGACAGGGGTGTGTCTGGTTCTGAGATATTGTACACAGTTTAAGAGCTCTTTAAAAAGCTGCAGTACTTTTTTCTTGTTTAATAATGCAGAACGCATGGAAGGAGTTAAGAGGAGTTTTATCCAAATCCTGGAAGCTGAGTCCCTAAGGGCTTTTAAGGACTTCATTTAAGCTCAAGGCAAAGGCAGAGAGGGCACACTGCCGTAGAAACAGATTTGTCTGAAGAGAATAAATGGTCACTTCACAACACAGTGCCCACAAAGGTTCATATTAAGTTGTGAATCTATGATACACCAACCCACACACTGTGAAACAAAAACCACGGGATAAAAGGAACAGGTGCTGAAAGCGGGCGCTCTGAACAGGGCTGTTTAGACAGGAGGAGAATGCTGTTGTCTAACTATTGGAAAGCTGCTGAGTTAAAGGAACACTTGGTAAGCTAGAATTTTTGTTCCTCATCTCCCACTACAAGTGCACACACCCAGTCTTTGTCCTGAATTCAAGGGGGTATTTTTCCGTGAAAAACCCACAAAAGGGGTTTTTCCCTACCCTCCGCCACAAATTACATAGTGCAGCGTCTGCAGGGCTCAGCCAGGGGTTGCTATGATAGAGGCTCTATTCCTTCTGTTACAGCTCAGTGAAGCATCACAATAAATTTGAAGCTGTAATATTAAGGTAAAAAATACTACCTAGTGTTGCTATTAAGGTTGAGCTGCTGAAATACATGAAGTACACTTAATATCTTCTACACGATTAACTCTCAGAGCCAGTGTCTCTTGGCAAAGCTGCAGGTTTGTTTAATTAAACACTGCAGAAGGTCAGTGAGCAGCTGTACTGGACACCATCCAGGCCTCCGATGGTATAAAGGTCCTTTCTGGACGTGAATTAAATTCCTGGCACTGTGAGGGTTCCCATCAAACCTGGAACAAGCTCAAAGCAAGTGGAGACTGGAGCTCATTTAGATTCTCCCCCAATGAAAAACGGAAAGCCTTCAAACGCCTGTGTGGTGGAGACTTGGACGTCTTCCCGAAGACCAGAGAAGACGCATCTCATCAAAACATGTCCTTGGCACTGTTTCCATAAAATGGTTCAGGCAAAAACATTCAGTAAGAAGGAACAGAAAATCCAAAGTTTTTTGTGTTGTAATGTTCCCGGGCCACAGGGAGGCACTGCAGGGTGTCTCTCTGCCCCAGGGCTGCAGGGTCTCATGGTCCCAGGTGGGATCCTCTCCTCAGGTCACTGTCTGTGAGGAGTGTAGTGTGTTCTCTCTGTGGAGTGTGTGAAACTGTCCACAGCTGAGTGTGTGTGTGACTGAGTGAGTGTGTAAAACTGTCCACAGATGTGAGTGTGAGTGACTGGGTGAATGTGTGACTGTCCACAGGTGTGTGTATGTGAGAGATTGGGTGAGTGTGTGACACTGTCCATGGGTGAGTGTGTGACAGTGCGAGTGTTTGACACTGTCCACAGCTGTGTGTGTGTGTGTGTGAGTGACTGTGTAACACTGTCCACAGCTGTGAGTGACTGGGTGAATGTGTGAAACTGTCCGCAGGTGTGAGAGTGTGTGTGTGTGACTGAGTGAATGTAGTCACCAGTGTTTGTTAAGGAGCTAATTTGGGAACCTCCAGTGGTCTATGATGATCACAGCAGAATGTGTCTCAGGAACAAGTCCAGGAGATAATCACAAATAATAAATAACTATTAATAAAATTCTCTGTTCTGATTGACCCTCATCTGCATCTACAGGACTTTTTTGGCAATAGACCCCTGCTGACTCTGCAACCTCAATGCAAGCTGCAGTACAGGTGGATAGAGGGCGCTGTCGAGCACCACATTCATTTGGAAAATGAGAAATGAGGCCTCTGCAGACTCAAAAGGGCAATATTACTTACTATATACTCAAAAAGCAATTAGCATTAGTCTGGTACACAATTGGGACGCACCCCTAATAACAAAGGCAGTAAGAGATGTTCAAACACCAAGAGCTATAAGAGTTTAAATAAACAGGTGGATGAACATTCGGAAGAGTTTCTGATTTTATAAAAAAAAAAAAGGTTTCACACGTGTTGGCAAAACATTGCTATTTAATGAATACAGAAATCTACCGTTCTCATTTCACAGAGGTGGGTGGCTGGGCTGGGGATAAAGGGAATGACCCCATAATAAAAACATACAAATCTACTGTTTTGAAAAAGGAAGATAAAATTAAAAGGACAAAAGGGAAAACAGACAAGTCCCAAACTCTTCTCCTGCGCCAACGAGGGTCTTACAGAAGCCCCTGCCTTTTCAGATCCTCGTAGGTTTTCTTATTGACCACATTTCCACTGGAGTCCTCATACTCCTCCTGAGAGAGAGAGAGAGAGAACAAGAACAAATGAACAAAAAGGGAGAGAGAGAAAAAGGAGAGACAAAAAAAAAAATTTGCAATTGTATCACTCCCTCTTGTGGCCAGTTCAGGTGTTACAGCCTTATTATAATTATTAATATTAATATAGTATTATTCTAATAAATGTTCTGTGCCTTAGATATGTCTGTCCTCCCACCCCCCACCACACATTCATCCTCAATTCAGCCATCTATCTGCATCTTCCCTAAATGCATAAAGTTTTGAATAAATGAATTAAACACAATTCATCCTCCAGCTGAACATCAACACCCTACAAACTCACCTCCAACTACATCGAGGGTTTCAGTAATCTGTAACACACATGGGTGGGCTTCTGCTGGGTTTTTAGCCACATGCCACAGAGTTATATTTTAGGGAAACACTTCTTCCAGGCTGCAGCAATGTGTGGGTGTTTGTATGTGTGTGCGCATGCATACGTGCCTGAGAGAGAAAGAGAGACACACTCACCTCTGTATCTGGCTGCCATCGCTCTGATGCTTTCTGTGACTTCAGCTTTGACCACACTGTTTAAAAAAAGACAATTGGGGAAATATAAAGCAATATTAAAAACATGCGTTTCTGAATCCATTTCATATTTTCATCTGCACTGTATATGATTATCATGTATTTACAGTGTATTGTGATATAAACAGATGGTTCATATTAAGAAATGGCTGATTAAATTGTAACTGACGGGAGACTGCATCCTCGATCTGCGTGACGTTGGCAAAGTGGGCAGTGTTGGGGATTCCCAGGCATCGCATACCGTGAGCATGTCTCCACTCCTGAACGAACACACACAAATCAACAGGTGTCATTCAGTATCAACACTGATCTTTTAGCACTGTTACCGCTCAGGAATGAGCTTGTTTTATAGCACATGACTAAATATAACCTGGAGTTATTCTAAAGAATCAAAATAACCTGAGGATTCTCCTAATGGACAAATTAACCTGGGCATTATTTCTCCAGTCAGTTATAAGCTATAAGCACAGGGTTAATAAAATCAGGGGTTTATTTCTGTTTTATAGTCAGAAAATCCTCTTTTTCAGTGACATTATAAACTACATAAAGAGTTTAAATGAATCAGATACTTATCTAAGCTCAGTCTTTCTCACTGAAACATGCTCCACTGTGCAAACACCACCCAGGCTTTGATGGAAATGAACACTACACTCACCGCGAAGTGCCTCTGGAAGGCTTTAGGGCCTCTGTATGTGTAGTTCCCACAGATCTCGCAGTTGTAGTTGATGTTCAGGCCATGTAGTTTGTACAGCCAGTAAGGGATGGGCTACAAAGACAGTACAAGCATCACATCAAAAAAATGTCTTCAAGCATTGTGGCATTTTACTCTGCACAGTGGGATCATTCAGTGTTAGCCAGATAACTAAAGCCCAAAGTGTGAGTCGTCTAGAAGGAGCACCTCCTATGGCTCCTTCTAATGTTTAAAGGCTTGGCAAAGTTATCTGGGTTAAGAGAGAAAGTATGTTGTACAAACACATTATGAGAAATGTATTAGCAGCTCTTGAGCCAATGGTTGTCCTTGTTGATAGGTTTTGAGGTTGAAGAGTGAGTTCACTGCTCTCTCTTTAAATCATAAACAGCTGTATGTTGAAATCAACGATTAAACGTGATTTAAAAGAGATCAAACCAATCAGTTACAGAACTGTAAAATCTGCATATTCACATAGATTTAACTGTAGGATAAGAATAAGGCCCTGTATAAGAGCAGGAGACTGTACCTTGCCGTCCCAGCCCAGAGGCAGGTTCTTGGGATTGTAGATGATCTCGTTGTCCTCGTCTTCACTCTCGCTCTCACTCGGCTGCTCCTCATCGTCCTCCTCTCGCTCCTCGCCCGTTCGGGCCTGTTTCCTCTGAACGTTTTCATGGGTCAGTTGCCTCTGCTCCTGCAGGAATAACACAGGGAAGGAGGAATGAATCTTTGGGATAAACAAAGAAAACCCTGTAGCAGATTGTCCATGCATCTATAATGATTTTTCCCCATTTTAACTTGACAACATCGTCATCATCACCGCATCGACCAATAGAAATGCCTCCCGTTATCTTAAGATGTAAGGGGTTTTTTTTGTTTGTTTGTTTTTTGTTTTTTTACAGCAACATTATACCACACTGCAAATCTGTCTGAGTACCTGATCAAAGCCTGGTTACAAATACAAAGCTCATATATTAGTGCAGTAACCCAGCATCTCCTCAACAGAGCATCATTAAAAAAAATCAGGTTTGAAAATACCACAAAAATGTAAATATTTAACTGCAGATAACGGTGTGATTGTAAGTTCACTGTGCATTTCTATTTTTTTTATTAAACATTCTGTAAAATACCTTATGAAAATAACAAAACATACAGTTTTAAAATCCATACATACCCCCAGGATCTCCACATATTCATAAATCTGTGCCTCTAGGAAAGCGACCTCCTTGTTACGCTCTGTGTCTCTGAGGAGAGGATTGTGGGTAGATGTTAGATATAAAGTGTTTAGCCACAGGAACATTTTATATCCCCCACCTCTGCCTACGACTCCAAGAGATGCACTGGAACATTTATTTACATTAAATGAACACACCACACTCCTCACAGACAGTCACCCGGAGGAAACCCACGCAGACACAGGGAGAACACACCGCACAGACAAGTCACCTGGAGGAAACCCACGCAGACACGGGGAGAACACACCACACTCCTCACAGACAGTCACCCAGAGCTGGACTCGAACCCACAACCTCCAGACACTACCTGCAGCACCACCCCTTAATACCTAAGACGTATTACTGTGTCAAGTATCAGGAATTAATTTATCCTTGTAGTAAAGTCTTACACATAAAAACAATATCTTATATCCTGCTGCTCAAACCCTGCTATGTACGCATTCATTCATCTGCTTGGGCTCCTCTCAGCTGGACCTCTAACAGCTGCACATCTTTGTGTGTTATTCTGTAAAAACCTACTTCTTTGGTCCCTTGGCCTTGGGGTTTTTGGCAAAAAGAGAGGGATCCAGAGACTCCAGAGATTTGCCTTTAGTGCTGAACAGTCTTTGGGCTCTCTCCTCCAAAGTGCTGGGGACAGAAAAGAGATCCATTTAAACAGGCACTGATTTCATAAAAGAAAATAAGCAGAAGATCAAACAAAACTCACACCTTTGCAAAGTTACAGAACGAAATTTAAGACATTTTTTAAAGTTGATTCTTCTTCACAATTTAAACAATTGTTATACTGACCCCTAATGGCAGGAACATGTCAGACAGTCTGTAATAAGATAGTTTGGTTGATCATAAACAGAAACACAAATACAAAAACTCACCCTCCACACTTCAGACCCAGAGCCATGAGGGCAGACTTTAATCTGTCCAGTCCCAGAGAGGCCAACTCCTGCAATAAATCATTTTCAAATCAGTTCTGATAAATAACACACTCTTGATTCTTCTGACAAAGCCTTAAACCAAAGGTTGAAAGATTTCTGTGAGGATTTGATGACATGCAGCCACTTAAACATTAGTTGAGGTCAAGTGCGGGTGTTGGAGGATTAGTTCTGTATCACAAAATGTCTCCGAAATAAAAGTCTGATGGCTCCACAGCCCAATGCTGGGGCTTTGAACCCCTCTAACCAGCGCCTGGCATTGCACAAGGTGAGCTTAGGCTCTAGAGCAACTCGTGTATTTCTAAAAAGCTTTTACTAATTAAAGTCTGTGTCCTCAAGAATTTAACTTTTAAGGTGATATATCTGAATGTCTGCCACTAGACATCACACAAGAATCTCTTTCTTTCATTCATTCGCCGCTAACTTTTTATCCAGTTCAAGTTGTCGTGAGACTGGGGCGCAAGGTGGGAACACACCCTGGAGGGGGCGCCAGTCCTTCGCAAAGCAACACGCACATTCACTCACAATGATCTTAAGGGATTATGGATCACCTACCTCCCAGGACGAGAAGGCAGAGAGGTCCAAATGAGCTCCAGCGTGAGTCAGAGCACTGCTTGCCTCTTTCTTTAAAAAGACACACACAAACACCATAAGAAGAACTGCATTCATGGTTATTATGATCCATTAAAAGGTACAATAAGCCATTTTTAATTATTTTTAATTACCATTAAGTAAGAAATCAAAGGACAAAAATAGATACAATAAAGTAAAAAGCTTGGACACAAACATTAATAGGGAAAATGAAGGCTACTGCTCGGACAATAAAGCACTGCGCTTATATTTGAGCTTTTAGCAAAATTTATAAGAGATCAATGAGTGCATTAACCAAGGCAGGAGAGGGAAGAGAGAGAGAAAAAAAAAAATAATAAAAAAATAAAGTCACTGAACGTCTCGCAGCAGCCGTGTGTGAGTGAGAAAGAAAAACAGATGTCAGGGGGTAAGACAAAGTTAGTTATGCGATGTAAAACATATTTTAGCAAAAATAGTGTAATCTACCTGCTAAACTCAACTGTAATGTTTACATCCCTAAATAAATCACAGAATACATCACTCGGCTCTGTTAAACCAGGGAATTACGGGAATTAAGACTGCTCCTTTAAGCGGAAGAAACCCACCGGCCAGCCTGGGAAGGTCCCGTTCTCCCATTTCTTCTCAAACTCAACCAGGACTTTTCCGTACAACTCGTTCTGATCCAGAAGAGGCTTCACTCGGTCGCAGTAATCCTGCAGATACTCCAACAACATCTCCAGATACCTGTACACAACACAATCAGAGGCGGAGTCTGTATTCAGGACCACATTTCAGGGGTTGAATTTCAAACTGAAAGCTGTCAGACTGGAAAATAAAATTACAAATAATAAAGATTACTGATAAACCATGAGATCACAGCCTACAGCAGGGGTCTTCAGTTAAAACTCAGTGAGGTCCAGCTGCATCAGGATGTGTGCTTGGTTTCAGCAGGGTTTCACATTAATGCTCTTGATTAACAGCAATCTTTTAACACCCACTGGTTTTGAACCAGCTGCAGGGTTACAGACAATGAATGAATGAATGTTTCAATGGAGTGAAGCTTTTAACATATTAACTGCATCTGAACATAATGCTGATAACAGAGATATAATGCATCAGATTAAAGAAAAAAAAACATTCAGTTTCCTAATGATTTTTCACATTATTCATTGCCCCCTAGTGGCAGGGATGTAATGTAACCTCTTGCAACCTGGCTCACGACTCTGGTTCGGTAACCACTCCGCTGCATTTGGTCAGAGATTCTGTATTTTTTTCCATTTTTCGTGCCCAAAACATGTGGGTGACTCACTCTATGGTGCATATACAAAGTCAATTTGGTTCCTTATTTCATGCCAGCTGCACTTTACAGTGCAGAATAAAAGTATCAATAAATCCTTTTCACCAACACTTCGCTCGGGTTGTTGGTGAAAATGACTGATTGCACGTTTAACTTAAAAACACGATGTTTGACAAATACAAACGTCCTCTGAACAAACCCTTTAAACACCACATGGACTTACTTCTTGTACTCGGCGTTCTTTCTGTCTTTGGAGATATCGAAGAGCTGATCGAACGAGGACAGGTAGGAGATATAGTCGGGTTTCTAAAAGACAAACAGAACGAGGACAGTGAAGAAATGTCTGACCTTTTTTTAAAAGAGGAAACAGAAATGCTGAGCGGATCGTACCTCGGCTCCTTTCAGGTTGATGTACTTCAGGAAACAGTCGTGAAGGTCCAGGTAACGACCGTATCCCTCTTCATCTGTGAATTCCACCAGATCTGTAACAGAAAAACATCAGTGAGCCGATAAGACCTGGTAACAGAATGCTCTGTATAACATTACGTGATGAGTATTGTGCTCATATTTGAGGACTGTGCAGTAGCAATGTCCATGAGCTCTTTTCCTATTGGACAAGACTTTGGGTTTATGTTAACTGGCTAAACTGAGAAACTCTGCTTTGTGGAAGATGTCCATAACCCTTTTCCACCAACGTGGACCTAGTTCTCTGCCAGTTTGTGCACCTAATTTTGTAGCATTCAGAACATTTGCACCAACATTAATAAATTCTGGAACCCAAAAATTTTCCTCCCAGCTGGAACTAAAGAGTCGGTGAGTCAAGATAAAGAAGCTCTAGAAAGAGCCCAGAGACTAAAGAGTCATTATCTGTGAAAAGGGCAGGAAATAAAAGCAGGAAAATGCTCTGTGTGCGTGTTTTCTGGGGCTGGTGTTTTCTCTGATCACGTTGTAAACAGTGGATAAACCATAACTCTGCGCTGACTCTATCCCTTATCCCTCTATCTCCGGCTCTGGTTCTGTTGATAAAACCCAGAGACTGAGTGAAGTGATGCAGCCTTCATTCCCATCAGAGCTTGATCAGATGCTGGGGGGCGGTTCACTGGAGAGAACCAAAGTTCTAAACCAGTTCAAGAAGCAGAGTCCATTTGCTCAAAAAGGGCTAAAACAGAGAGTCCTCCAGAAGAACCCAGACCCTGCTAGACACAGGAGTCCAAAAGCCATTGTGCTTACTCTGTGCCTCTTCACTGGGGTTGTCTCTGGCCTTCATCAGCTCCTCAAACTCCACAGACATGGGCACACAGATCTGTGTGTGGTCCAGAAAGAAAAGACAGTGAGTGTTAAGTAGTAAATCCTAATGGAAAAGTAACTGCATCGTTTTGAGTCGTTCTCAAAAAAGCTGAAGTCTTTACCTCATTCGGATGCTTTCTGTGAAATTCCTTGATCAGCTTCAGCCGGTTGTAGAATTCAGCAAACTCGTTCGGCCCAGAAATGGCACTCAGCTCCTCTTTCCTCATTCTGAGGAATAAACAGACAATGCAATGCTGAAGCAATGTTGGGCTCCATTTGGTTTGTGTCATATGAAGATTTGATCATCTCTACATGATCTTCCACTGTGGCAATGTCCACTGATGTTGACCCTGATTATATTATTACATATTTAACTGAGTTTTCTTTCGAACAGATTAGTTTCAGGTTGTGGGTTTTCTGTGCTTCATTGGCTTGGTTTAATTTCTGATGGACTGGAATTGGGAAAAAGGAGCTAGAAGCTACCTTACTTATGCATCAAAGAGAGAAAGAAGATGCAAGCAAAGTTTGAGAACAAGCTGTGTGAATGTGGGTTCATGGCATGTCTGTGATCAACAACAGCTAAAAAAACACAAAGCATCAGCTTTTGTGAAATCTGAATCTCTGTATAAGAAAATATAAACACTAAGCACAGTCAAGAGAGACCAAGAAATACAACTGTATCAGATTAAATGTATGGTTTAGGTTGAATTATTTTACGTATTATTGTTTTAAAATTCTAAATCATAACGGAAAAAATTTACATAACACAAAGCTCAATTACTTGAGTTTGGCTCTGTATCTGAACAAAATAAGCATGCTCTTACCCGTCTTTGTCATCATATGAGTCTCTAAGGTTCCCGCTCACTTCCATATACCTCTACAAGAGTAAATAAATACAAAGTAGAGTCAGGCTGCTGAATATAAACAAGGATATACACAAGCATCGCTTTAGAAGACAGAACAGCAATAGGAATTGACTGAGTTAGTTCAGAAAGAACAGCAGCTTACGTCCAGCATGGCTCGTATTCGGTGGTCAGAATTTATCTGGTCACGTAACTGAAAGACAGAAGCAGAAATAATGAGCTTATGTTTGTAGTATATAGTGTTTACAGCACACAGCGGGAGACTGTACATATGAGGTGTGTCCTCGTCTTGTCTGAGGGGATACTGCAGGACGATCACGACAGAAACATCATCTCCACCTCCATTTGCTCTCTGAGTTTGAATTTGAATTTGAAGAACTGCCTGTTTGTATTAGAAATTCCCACTCTTTCAAGTGAATTAAATTAATTTGATTAATTTTGCTTTGTATTTGAATTTTCCCAATATTAATTTGCATTTAGTTTCATTGCTGATGGTGACAATCCTAATTTGATGTTTAATATTATAGCTGTACACTGAAGATTTCTCACAAAAAAAAAAAAAAAAAAAAAAAAGTGCACTGATTTTCTTATGTTTCTTTCACTGGCCCCAAAACACGAAGGTTTGGCCTTGGTCAGTAGTGAAATGCTCTTTACTACAGAAACTTGGGAATCCCTGATTTTCACAGTGGTGTTCAATGGAACCAGACGTCCTCAGAAAAAAAAAATATATATATATATATATATATTTTTTTTTTTCTGATTTCCAATTTATCATCATCACCACCAGCCCCTCTATAAACCATAAAAATTCAATAGCCAGGTCTCAGTTCCCTGGCAGTTTCTGGTAGTAAATATAACATTTATAGTTTTTGTTTTTACGTCTGATCATATTCACCAAACACTGTAAAGAAATCTGACCTTTCATGTTCAAATATTTCACCTCAGACAGCTTTGTTTCCATCTAAACCACTGGTGGGGTACCTACTTAAGACAATATCTATGTACGAAGCAGTTAAACAGAAACAAAAACAAATTTGATCTACCGTTTTAGGTGAAATGTGGGAATTCCAACAAAAGCAAAGCTAGTTCCAGCCTAGATAGTAATTCAATGTCTCCAAGTACTATTTTTTTTAATCTCATATAACCATGTTCATTGTTTTTTTTTTTTTAAGCATAAAGAGACTAAAAATATTAAACGTATTCAGATTCATTATAAGCAACCACTGATGGAAAAAAACGTTTAGCTTAGCAACATTACCTTGAGTCCGTGTTCCAAACGCGTCCTTGCTCCCTACAAATATTGAAGTAAAAAGTGTACTACGAAAGCCCCCAAAGGCTATGATTAACATGTTCTTATATCGCTTTACAAGTTAACGTTTTAAATATTTCAATATTTATTTTGACGTCAAGTTATATTTATTAAACAGTTTTACTGAGAAAACAAAATCTATTCAGCATATCTAAAAAATGATCTTTAATGACTTTAACTAACGTGCATATTTTGTCGTGATAAATAATTATAGATCTCGAGAAATTAAATAAAAATAAATGGTTATAACAGTAAAACTACCAGCTTTTAGGGAGAGCAAAGAAATCATACACTGCTACCGTGCAGAAGGCATTTTGTAAACTAGTGTAGTGCACTACGTAGGAAACAAGGGGGCGTTTGGAACACCCCGTCGTTAGCTTAGCCACTTCGCTGGGTCTCACCGTGGGTTTCTTGTGTAGCATCTCTTTCGTTTTGGCGTCCGTCAGCCTCTCCAGCTCCTCGTGGTAGCGTCGCTGCTGTTCTAAAATGGTCTCCATGGTTCACTGGTTCTCCGCGGGTGGCGAAATTTAAACAGAACCTTTAATAAAAACAGAACCCGGATCCGACCCGTTCTTCAGCTGCGCGCGGGGTCCCTCTGCGGCAGCGGTCCCTCCTTAACCCAGGGTCCCGGAAAACAGGAGCAGCGGAAGCGTTCCACCTTGTGCTTTGAGCGGGGCGGATATTAACTCTCTCAACAACAACACGTTCACAAAATCACTCAGGCACATGGACAAATTTCACACACTCACCCTGTCACTCACACCTGTGGACAATTTTATATATTCAACAAATCACTGCCGTTAGGGGACTTTTATCTTGAAAAAAGTTAACATCTGTACCTCTGTTTTAGGAGAGTGCCTGAGTTTTAGGGGTAATCAGTGATTGGTGGAGGACGTTAAATATTTAATTCTGATGCCTTTAATTATAATCATACACAAGAAAAAAAATGTAAAATATCCTGTGCCAATCCATTACACCTTCACATAAGGCTCACCACAATCTCTTCCTACCGGCAGCCACCAAAATTCCTGTTGAATCCTATACACCTCAACACTAAGGTTGCTGTGGCCGTTTATGATCAGATCAGCAACAGGCTGATCTTAACAACTACTTAATTTATATTAAATTTCATTATACGATGGTAATATCATAACATGTCTATAATGAAGAGAAATTCGGTTGAAATTTGGAACAAATGTTTATGTACAATAAATCTGAATTATGTATTTTATGTGTTTTTGAAGTTCAAAACATCTGGGAAATAGATATCTATATATTCTCCTGCGCCCTGTGAAGGACTGGCGCATCCTCCAGGGTGTGTTCCTGTCTTGCGCCCAATGATTCCAGGTAGGCTCTGGACCTACCGCGACCCTGAATTGGATAAGCGGTTACAGATAATGGATGGATGGATGGATGGTTACAGATAATGGATGGTTACAGATAATGAATGAATGAATGAATGAATATTCTCCTGCTCCATACTAGTGTTGACTGTGTTGACTGTTGAGCGCCCTCTTGTGGTCAATAACTGAACAACAATCTACAGAAGAAGCAAGAAACATCTAATCAACAGAGAAACTCTTCAACATCCAAAATGAATACATTCACTCATTCATTTCCTGTGATATGACTGCACCCATTCTTTAAGGCAATCTGTTGCCATAACAGTTTTAAATTCATGAACTCATATGTCAGAAGTATGCATACAAGTTTACTTTAAGTGTCTACAACTTCATTTAAGGCTTGATACAACAACAACAAAAATGCATTTCTGGTGCTCAGTGCTATTAAGTACTATTAACTAATCTAAAAATCAATTAATTAATTGTCTGTAACCAAGGCACCAGTCCATCGCATGGCAGCACACACTCACACATATGGACACTCTTTCACTGCCAGTCCACCTGCCAGTGTATGTTTCTGTGTTGTGGGGGAACACACCATACACCTCTGGGCAGTGACCCGATGCAGGACTCAAACCCATGACCCCAGGAGCTGTGTGACAGTGATTCTACCTGCTGCTCCACCAACGCTCACACTGAAATAAACACATGAACCTGTCCACATTCACTAACAGCAGTGAACCCCAGACCATCTTCAACCTCGACTGAAAATTCCTGCACTGGTCCCACTCATAACGTTTAAGTTCTGCTAAATCAATCATATCTAGCTATTTTTTACTTAAAACCCCAAACAGGACTCTGTTAAATCAGAACTTTACAGTTTCCAAACTCAAAAAAAAGATAGTGACTCACAGACAGTCACCGAGAGGAAACCCACGCAGACACAGAGAGAACACACCACACTCCTCACAGACAGTCACCCGGAGGAAACCCATGCAGACACAGAGAGAACACACCACACTCCTCACAGACAGTCACCCGGAGGAAACCCATGCAGACACAGGGAGAACACACCACACTCCTTACAGACAGTCAACCGGAGGAAACCCATGCAGACACAGGGAGAACACACCACACTCCTCACAGACACAGGAAAAACACACCACACTCCTCACAGTCACCCGGAGGAAACGCACGCAGACAGAGGGAGAAAACACCACACTTCTCAAAGACAGTCACCCAGAGGAAACTCATGCAGACATGGGGCGAACACACCACACTTCTCACAGACAGACACCTAGAGCTGGACTCGAACCCAGTTCATTACTTTCAATCCAGTTCATTACTTTGAATATTAGGGTTTACAGTGTTGGACACAAGGCAAGATTACACCCAGGACAGAGCACCACCCACTCATACACACACACACACACACACCTGACCTGTGGACAGTTATACACTCTCATACATTTCTACATAAATGAGACACTTAAGGAGTGGAGTGGATCGTATATTTATTTCTTCTTTTCATTCTGCTGTATCACTCCTGCCCTCTCTTTCACATCCTTTATTCCCTTAACACTCATCACCTTTAGGCCACGGTCTCACACACTGAACACCTCTCAGAATATTCATTCACACAGTAGAGTGGTACAGAGAGAATCATGAGGAAGGAGAGAGTGGAGCTAGAGTGGTGGAGAGCATGAGGAGGTATAGAGAGAAAGAGAGGAGATAAAGTAGTAGAGAAAGAGAGAAAGAATGAGGAGACAGAAGTAAAGATATGAGGTAAGAGAGAATAAGGAGGAGGAGAGAGTGAGAGAGAGAGAGGAGGTAGAGAGAGAGACAGAGAGACGAGATAGAGAGAAAGAGAGAGAGGGGGTAAAGCGAGAGAGAGGAGGTAGAGAGAGAGAGAGAGACAGAGAGAGGAGTTAAAGAGAGAAACAGAGAGAGAGGAGATAGAAAGAGAGAGGAGGTAAAGAGAGAGAGAGGAGGTAGAGAGAGAAAGAGACAGAGAGAGGAGGTAGAGAGAGAGAGAAAGCGAGGAGGGAGAGAGAGAGAGAGAGAGAGAGAGGAAGTGGAGAAAGATAGACAGAGCGAGAAGGTAGAGACAGAGTCAGAGAGTGAGAGAGAGGAGGTAAAGAGAGAAACAGAGAGAGAGAGAGGAGATAGAAAGAGAGATAGGAGGTAGAGAAAGAGAGAAGGTAAAGCGAGAGAGAGGAGGAAGAGAGAGAGAGAGAGAGAGAGAGAGAAAGGTAGAGACAGAGTCAGAGAGTGAGAGAGGAGGTAGAGAAAGAGCGACAGAGAGAGGAGGTAAAGAGAGAAACAGAGAGAGAGGAGGTAGAGAGAGAGAGAGAGAGAGAGAGAGAGAGAAAGAGAGAGGAGGTAAAGCGAGAGAGAGGAGGTAGAGAGAGAAAGAGACAGAGAGAGGAGGTAGAGAGAGAGAGAGAAAGCGAGGAGGGAGAGAAAGAGAGAGAGAGAGAGAGGAGGTAAAGAGAGAAACAGAGAGAGAGGAGATAGAGAGAAAGAGAGAGAGGAGGTAGAGAGAGAGAGAAAGCGAGGAGAGAGAGAGAGGAGGTGGAGAAAGATGGACAGAGAGAGGAGGTAAAGAGAGAAACAGAGAGAGACGAGATAGAGAGAAAGAGAGAGAGGAGGTAAAGCGAGAGAAAGGAGGTAGAGAGAGAAAGAGAGAGAGAGGAGGTAGAGAGAGAAAGAGACAGAGAGAGGAGGTAGAGAGAGAGAGAGAGAGGGACAAAGTGAGGAGGTAGAGGGAGAGAGAGAGAGAGAGAGAGAGAGAGGAGGTGGAGAAAGATAGACAGAGAGAAGGTAGAGAGAGTCAGAGAGTGAGAGAGAGGAGGTAGAGAGAGAGATAGAGAGAGGTAAAGAGAGAGGAGATAGAAAGAGAGAAGGTAAAGCGAGAGAGGAGGTAGAGAAAGAGAGAAGGTAAAGCGAGAGAGAGAGAGAGAGAGAGAGAGAGAGAGAGACAGAGAGGAGGTAGAGAGAGAGAGAGAGAGAGAGAGAGGTGGGGGGGCGGTCCGGTTGTTGTTTCTCTGTGTGTCATTAGCGCCGCGGAGAGAAGAAGGACTCACGGGAGGAAAACACGACTTTGACCTCGGATTTTGGACTATTTCCCCGGCTTCTCCCCCTCAGCTTTACAGGTAAACGGTTTTATTCGTGTGTATGTTGTTGTGCGGAATGTGTGTGGAGTGAAGTGAGGCTGTAAGAGCCGTGAAATCCCCGGGAAAAGCTCTGTAGGGGGAGGGTGCGGTGCTTTAGACACTAACGATGGCCATTCGACTCCTTTCAGTCCTTTCATAGCAAATCGCTCGGTTCACAATAAAGAGTCGACTCTTTCATCTTGTAGCATTGTCAGTTTTTGTTAGATTTTAATTTTCAATTTAGTATTCAGACACACTGTTTTTTTTTTATTATACAAAGAAATTAAGAACTAATTTACATACATTTTGTTTAGTTTGTTATTAACCATGTAATTATTGTAGCATGTAAAGGTTATAATTACTTTACAGGATTTTTAACATTAGCTTGTGTTGTATTTAAATTCCAAAAACAATGTGAAATGTCTGGTTAAACTGAGACAATTACACGTCAATGAAAAAAGGTAGAAAACATATTTAGATGCCTTGTGTTATACAGAATAATAACTAAATTATATGTCCTCAATAGTGTTAACGGCCCTTTAGAGGGCAGCAGTGAGTAATGTTTGTTAATTTGAGTCGTGTATATTGTCACACAGCTAGGAAACTGCTCAGTGCTGCAAATTGTGAGCGAGCCAAGTGTCGTCAACCCATGTGGCAAGTGGGCCACGAGAAATATGAATTTGGACTGGACCTGGACCAGAAAAGTTTTGATATCTAGGAAGAGAGCTGTTTAGTCATTTGAGCCACTTTAGACTTCACTGAAATAGCCAATTAAATCAATTAAACATTAGAGCTACACATTTGTTTGGCCCTAGATCACAAAGAATAAGCTCCTTAATTTACGAATCGGCTCACCTAAAAGAACCGACACCGAGCCGACTCTCTAGAGAACGACACCTCTGCTGAGCACACGCTTCATGGCGTTAGAAACAAACGTCCTTCCCACGTTTCTACCGCCGCTCCTCACCTCTGCGTCTCGCGGCGTAACGTGGCCAAAAATAAGTGAATCAGACGTGTATTTATTGCTGTAAAAGTTTTTAAAGAGTCGTTGCGGCTGTGGTGGACACTCGGGAGCCCGGGTTCAGTTTAGGGGTTGGTTTTTTGAGGGTGTATTATTTATTTATTATTTTTCTGCCACAATAATCGATGTAACCGATTTCCTTTTAAAAGAGAAACAGAGAATAGGAGATGAGAAATATGAGAGTTGTTCTTGCATTTCTCACACATGGAGGGGAGGAGTGTGTGTGTGTCTTTTTTAATACCCCCATTGTGGGGACATAAGGATAGGATTAGAGTTAAAGGTTAGATTTAAATATGTAAAAGCAAAAAGGTTAAAGCAACAGCAGTTAGTTGTTTTTTTCCTTAAAATTCCAGCGTCAATATAATTGTGATGATCCACTGAGCTGTAACAAGGAGAATAGAGCCTCTGTCGATGCTATTCCGAGCTTAGCACTACAGAAACAGCACTATGTAACATTTGGATGAGGGTAGGAAACCAATGCCCTGTGATTTCAGGAGAGTTCTGTAAGTGTGAATTACACTGTGCAACTGTAGACAGGGCCCGAGAACAACAACACCAAATGTTACCTAGTGTTGCTTTAAGGTATTAGGGCAGAGGCAGCCGTGGTATAATGGTTAGAAAAGTGGTGTTGGGGCTGAAAGGCCTGGAGGCCAGGGTCCATAAAGCCCTAATCCCTAAACTATCTTCACGATCAGCAGGACAAATGGAGGAGGGGGAGTGAATGAACAATGTTCTATGATGTACAATGTCAATAAAATCATATTAAATGTTTGCAGCACGTGCATGAGTTGCAGCGAATACTCTGGGACATTAGCGGCTCTGTTCACATATGCACTTCTGGAACAGGTCTGGGTTACAGCGCATGTGTGAAAGGGGCTTTAGTGTTAGGTGTTTTTACAAACATGAACCATAGTGAGAGGTGGTAAAATAGATAGAGAAATATTGTCAAAACAGAGCAGGTCCGCTGTTTTTCTCCGTTCTCACGCCGTGCGTTTAGTGACTTTACATCCTGTGTTTGGTCCATATTGAGTTCACACTTGAAACCAACTTCAGCAAAGTTATTTTAGAAACGTTCGCTGTAATCCAAGCAAAACTGACCGCTACGAACACACCCTGAGACACTTTTAAGGCCTTACGGATTTTAATTTACATCTGTGACTCTGTGAGGAGTTTCAGAGGAAATTCGTGACCGGACGGGACTCTCAATAAACAAAGCCTTGCCGTTGTAAAAGCCATTCTCTCCAGGGCTGGGGTTTAAAGACCACAGCAGTGTGTGTGTGTAGATTAAAGGCCCCGGCAGTGAGCTCAGATCTCTCTTCGGAGTCAGTCCATCTCAGAGGAGCTCTTTAATCAAAGAATGACCACAGACAGCGCCGAGGTCAGGGACTCAATCTCCTCAGAACTGCAACGATTCAAGGTGATCAGAGATGAGCTGCTGTTCTACTGCGGGAACATGTCAGACAGACAGGCGGATATACTGACAGATGGACAGATAAATAGACACACAGTCAGCTAAATGGACAGATAAATTGTGAGAGACTGACAGACAATGAGAGAGAGACAGACAAATAGACAGATATTAATAGAAAGAGAGATAAACAGATGGACATAAATAGAAAAGGAGACAGAAAGACAGATCAATAGACAGAGAGAGACTAGTAAATAGATAGATACGGGCATTAATACAGACTGGTGAGCAGACAGACAGACGTAAACAGACAAATGAAATAATCCAGAGTACTCTATTTAAAGGAGGGCCCTAGAAACATGTGGTTATTAATAAATAAGGAATGTGGCAGAACCTGCTAGTTGTCGCTTGTGTCTCCATTTCTGGTGTGATCTAAAAAACCCTAGCTTCCTCTTTACAGCGTGTGATGTGACGAAGGGACCCTGAGGATGGTCCTGAGTGGTTTAGTGAAGCTCTGTGAGTGAACAGGACGACAGGGCTGGGTTCTGAATGAGATAAGAGGGGATTGGGGCTCAGCGGTGTTAAGCCTGACTTAAGCTCGCCCTGAAGTCGGCTGATCCTCAGTGGGACGAGGAGAGGAGCGACTTCACTCAGCCATGCTCCACATCATTCAGCTCAATTCAAACTGTTTACACCTGGAGTTAAGGTGCGTCTTTGGTGATCGGGTCACGTTCGGATTTCACTCGTCCGGGTGTAAACACAGCGAAGGTGCGTTGTGATTGTGATCTGCTTAGGGTCAAATCACTCAAACCACATTCGAAGGTGCTCAGGGACCAACCTTATCCACAGAATGTGTTTTCTGTGTGAGGAAAGCGTTACAGGAGCAAAAACGTGTCGGTCGAGAGAAGGGACAGCGCAGGTGTGTGATTTTCTGGCTAGTGGCTGTTCTCTCGTGGTTCAGAGTGAGTCGAGTAGGGACTAAACCGTGGCGTGTAAACCTTGCAGAGCGTTGATTGTCCAGAGAGAGTCGTCACTCTGCGCCATGCAACGCAGACGTCCAGCACCAACTCTCCATCTGTAAAATCTCCAGCTGCAGCAGAGATCATGTTTGTTTTTATCCGTCTCACGACGGCAGCTCGTAAAGTTACGCTGTTTTGAAGAGGTTCAAACGCTCCTTGGATCGGTGGCCGACAAAAGAATCCAGCGAGAGCTGGACGCTACAACAAGGAAGGAACAAACTCTACTGATCTGTCTGAACTGATGACGGAGCTGTGTTCAGTCCCAAACAACAACAACAACAACACGCCAATACACCATGAGTAAACATCACTTAACATTACCACTGCCTTTGTTGTGGTTTCCAAAGCCCACTGTTCCCGTTAAAGATGGGGTTAGAGACGACACTCGATACATTTCAGGGGGGAGCAGTGGGAATTTAAAACCAACCAGGGACCAATCAGAGAGTAGAGTCCAGTAAATACAACGCAGTGGAAAAGCGCCATCAGAGAGGACAAGGCCAGTTGTTCTCTTTTGGGACTCTCAGCCTTGTTGATCTGAAGCATCACAGGGCTTGAAACCAGCGACCTCCTGATTAAGGTTAACGCTTAGACCACTACAACACTCAGGCCTACATTCCACTTAAAATAGCTCTAAACTTGATGGTGGTAGATTTATTTGCGAGGCAAAGCAGAAGAAGGCAGGAAGTTACTCATAAATTTCATTAAAACAGCAACGAGTGATTGGCACATAGCCATTAGAGCAAGAGTGAAGTGTTCTGGGATTAGATGATTGTAGTTTATGGAGGGCTTGGCAGTCATAGTTAAATACTTTGAGGTTAAAAACAGGTTCATTCAAATCACCCTGGACCCGGAACAGTGGTGCGCTGCATATAAACAACCTTAGGTTTAAAGGGGAACTCCACTCATCTTTCAGAATCCATCAGCAGCTGCAGAGCTGTCAGAACTGTTCACAGCGGTGGTGAATGGAGCCAGACATCCCTCGCAGAAAGCCGTTATGAAACTGAATTAAATAAAAATTAATGGTATTAATTAATTTCAGGGAGGATTTGATGACATTCAGCCGTTATTAATGAGGTCAGGTCCTGGTGCCGGACGATTATTTCTGCTCTCCATCGTATCTTGAACTGAATGGATCCCCATCACTCCACAAAGCACACTTCCACTGTTCCCGGGCAGGGTGACGTTTGGCTCATGTGCAGCTGCTCCAAGGAGTCCTATTAATTTTGGTGTTTTTTTTAAAGAATCTAATTAGTGAATCGGGAGGTTCGGTGGCGCAGCAGGTAGTGTCGCAGTCACACAGCTCTAGTACCTGGAGGTTGTGGGTTCGATTCCCGCTCCGGGTGACTGTCTGTGAGGAGTGTGGTGTGTTCTCCCTGTGTCCGCGTGGGTTTCCTCCGGGTGCTCCTGTTTCCTCCCACAGTCCAAAAACACATGTTGCAGGTGGATTGGCGACTCAAAAGTGTCCGTAGGTGTGAGTGAATGTGTGTGTGTCTGTGTTTCCCTGTGAAGGACTGGCGCCCCCTCCAGGGTGTGTTCCCGCCTTGCGCCCAATGATTCCAGGTAAGCTCTGGACCCACCGCGACCCTGAATTGGATAAGCGGTTACAGATAATGAATGAATGAATGAATGAATGAAAAATTAGTGAATCCCTCTCTTTCTCTCTGTCTGCCAGATCAGGATGTCGAGTGAGGTCCAGCCGAGGCCGGACGACAGTCCGAACACTAGCGGGGGAAGTTCAGATGCTGAACAGAGAGACGTGGGGCCTGTGGAGCAGCCGGAGGAGAGGGAGAGGGATCCAGCTCCACCAAAAAAGAAAGAGGCCAAGATCTCCAGCAAGACGGCTGCCAAACTCTCCACCAGCGCCAAGAGGTGGGTCCAAGGTAGAGTCAGAGGGTGGAGGATGGAGTGGACCACTGTGTTCAAATGATGTAGTTGATAACGATACAACTGAATATCCACTAACATGGAAATATGGGTTTTTCATTGCGCAGCAACTGTGTATAATTCAAGTCACTTTAATAATTTCACTCTGACGGGGATTTGTCACTTTGATCAATAAGAAGTTGCAGTTGTGTGTTTGATATGTCTGCGTCATTGCAGCTACATCTCCAAAACACTAGGGTTGAATCTCAAGTATCTTTCTCCACCCTATGTAGTGCACAGTGTAGGTCATAAAATAATGGTGGTGTACTCCATGTCGGATAATTAAAGCATATATTATGGGCTTTAAGCTGTCTAACGTGTTAGTTTAAAAATTTGTGAAGTTCACCATGTAGGGTGTAGGGTGCTATTTGGGAGTGTATTATACATGCACTGTCAGGAAAGAAACAAATATAACTCCTCAAAGAGGTGTCTGTATTTCTCCCTCAAACCCTGTGTGAGAAAATCTCTGGCAGTGAATGGGCTGCCTTCACGGTGAATGTGTGTGGAGAAGACGTCCACCGTTAATCTCTCCTCAGCTTAATCTGTGTTCGTCCGACTGTGGATGAATGAATATTGCCGTTGAAGATGATGTCCGGCGTGAACATCAGGACATGAGCTGAACTTCCAGTGTCTTTTCTAACTGTAGCTCAGCACGCCTGCTCTAGAACACTAACTGGTGATTCTGTTTTTGTGCCTCACCTATTGCAGATATATTCAGACAGCACCTTCATTAATTGTCTGTAGCCCTTATCCAGGTCAGGGCAGCGGTGGGTCCGGAGCCTACCCGGAATCACTGGGGGCAAGGTGGGAACACACCTTGGAGGGGGCGCCAGTCCTTCACAGGGGGACACACACTCACACATTCACTCACTCACTCTTGGACACATTTGAGTCTCCAATCCACCTACCAACGTGTGTTTTTGGAACGTGGGAGGAAACCGGAGCACCCAGAGGAAACCCACGCAGACACAGGGAGAACACACCACACTCATCACAGTCACCCAGAGGAAACCCACGCAGACACAGGGAGAACACACCACACTCCTCACAGACAGTCACCCGGAGGAAACCCACGCAGTCACAGGGAGAACACACCACTCTCCTCACAGACAGTCACACGGAGGAAACCCACGCAGACACAGGGAGAACACACCACACTCCTCACAGACAGTCACCCAGAGCTGGACTCGAACCCACAACCTCCAGGACCCTGCAGCTGTGACAGAGACACTACCTGCTGCTCTATTGTGCTGCCACCTCAGATAGCACCTTATAATTGATTATTTGTTCAGGTATTTATAATCAAGTGTGAATCACTGTGCTGCTGTGAATCAGTCTCCACCACGGCCTGTGGAACAGCGTCTACCACAGATTGAGCTTATATTACGAGCAGAGGAATTGGAGGCTGCTTTGAAATTTGAAGCAGAGGGCAGGACAGGAGACCCCCCCCCCACCCAGCTCTTAATCAGAAATGTTCCACATCAGGAGAAAGAGTGCTATCAAATTACACAGAGTTAAACCGAACACCGGAGCCGTTTTATTGCAGTCCTCCAGCGTACACCAGAGTTGGGAGGAGCCATAACATTAAAGCCATCTTTTTTCCACACTCATCAGCTCCACAGAGTGAAACTGTTGACCCCGTTTCACTGTTCCTCAGTGCTTAGGACCCCCACAGAGTAGGTGTGATGTGGTGGTGTGTTAGTGTGTGTTGTGCTGGTGCGAGTGGATCAGACACAGCAGTGCTGCTGGAGTTTTTAAACCCTGTGTCCACACACTGTCCACTCTGTGAGACACTCCTCCCTCGATGGTCCACCTTGTAGATGTAAAGTCAGAGACAGTAGCTCATCTGTCGCTGCACAGTGTGTGTCAGTCGTCCTCTAGTCCTTCATCAATGACACAGGACGCTGTTGGCTGGATGGATGGACTATTCTCAGTCCAGCAGTGACACTGAGGGGGTTAAAAACTCCAGCAGCACTGCTGTGTCTGATTCATTCGCACCAGCATAACACACACTAACACACCACCACCACGTCAGTGTCACTGCAGCGCTGAATAATTGTAGAAGCATTGAGGTCGTTTTAATATTTTGGCTGATGTACAGAGTTTAAAACCTCATTTTGCTAAAGTGAGGGTTTTTTTACGCATGGATGATTTTATTCCTTCTAAGAGCCTTCAGGAGCTCCAGAGCTGAAAGAACGTGGATCAGATTTCACAAGCAATCTGTAGCTTACATAATCATCAGGCAGTAAACCACAGCTTTACACACACACGCACACATACAGACGTTTCCTCTCGGCTGAGCGGAAAACAATGACCCTCATTATTACTCCTTGTGGTCCTTAAAAGCAAAACTACAACAAGGCTGATATTATGATACAGACTTTTAAACAGCAGCCACTGTGTGTGTCCAGTTGTGTGTAAAAGTTTTGGCACCCGTGGTCACATGACCTCTTTTACTGACCTGAATACACAAGTTAAACACAGACACTACAGTTTCCTGCAAGCCTTCAGAGAATATATACCACATTGTAAATGACACGTCTAGCTCCACTGTGCCATAACCCTGTATTTGAGGCTCTGAGCTCTTTCTGGAGCTTCTTTATCTCGACTCGCCCACGGTTCGTGCTGAAGAAATCACTGTTGTTTGGTTTCAGCTGGGAATAAACTTGAACGTGAAGGAACTTGTTTATGTTTGTGGCCATGCACTGAACCGGTTCCTCTCTGGTGAAAAAGGGCTAAGAGACTCCACCTGTAGCGCCACCATGCTGCTCACATTCAATATTGCAGTTACATGTGTGGGCTGTTCTTCTTTAGTGTGTTTAGGTTCGTTATCTTGCCCCAGACTTGATTTCTTCTTCACGTCATGAATACAGTTGCTGTAAATGATGATGAAGGAATGAATGACTCTGTCTTCCTTTTCTCCGCAGGATTCAGAAGGAGCTGGCGGAGATAACCCTTGACCCACCACCGAACTGCAGGTAGGAGGCTGTGTTTGCTGTGTGTGTGGCATTTATTGTATTTGCGGTGCTTGCTGTGGGGTGAGGGGTGTTTAAAGGGGTTTAAATTGTGTTGGTTTACTCTGGAACTTTCGGCTGTTTGGAGCAGGGCTCGATAAATGTGACTGGGTTATCTTTTTGATTGTTTATATTTATGGGATGATTTAAAGCTCATAACTGGCTCTATGTTGCTGTGTGTGTGTGTGTGTGTAGTGTGAAGAAACTGAGGAAAGGGTGAGAAGTGTAGAGTTTAAAAGCTGAGTTTTGGTTTTAGTCCAAACGCTGTTAACCTTGATGGTAATCTTAGCTGGTGACTCTGCAAATGTGTGTGTTTGCCAAGAAACGTGTCAGAGCGTGTGTGTGTGTGTGTATTTGTGTGTGTGTGTTTAAAGGATATTTTGCTTGGAGTTTACATTGTGGCTTTTGCATTTTTAAATATTCTATTTTATAATTGAAATTCTGAGAGGTGGTGGTGTGTTCTCTCTGTGTCTGTGTGGGTTTCCTTCCACAGTCCAGACACACCAGTGTGTGAAACTGTCCACAGCTGTGAGTGTGTGAGTGAGTATGTGACTGGGTGAGTGTCTGAAACTGTCCACAGCTGTAAGTGTGTGTGTGAGTGAGTGACTGGGTGAGTGTGTGAAACTGTCCACAGCTCTGAATGTGTGAGTGACTGGATGGGTGAGTGTGTGAGTGTGACTGGATGGGTGAGTGTGTGAGTGTGACTGGATGGGTGAGTGGGTGAGTGTGACTGGATGGGTGAGTGTGTGAGTGACTGGGTGAGTGTGTGAATGACTGTGTGAGTGTGTGAGTGAGTGATGCTGGCTGGGAGTCTCTGGTAAAGATTAATGCACAATCAGATACAGATTTTTAAGATTTTCTCAAGCATGGGCTAGAGCAGTGGTTCCCAAAATGGGGGGTATGCCCCCTGGAGGGTAAGCAGTGCAGGTTTTTTTTTTTTGGGGGGGGTTGGGGGGTTGGGTGCAGTGCAGCAACGTAAATGCATACATACAAACATCACACAACCCTTTTGAAATTCCACTGTAAATGTGATTTTTTTTTTTTTAACTTTTTTGTTTGTTTTTTTAAAAAGAAGCAGAGTTTGGATTCAGACGTGTCACAATCTGGAGGCTTTAAAATGTTCATATCTACAAAAGGGAGCCATTACAGAAAACGTTCTGGAACCCCTCACTGGGCTGGAGCTGTGTTCTTTGCAGCAATGGAGCTTTATCTCATTCCTCTGGGATGAGTTGGAGTGGTGTTCATGATCCGGAATGTATACCCCATCATCAGCAGCTGACCTCACTGATATTTATGTGGCGGAATGCCACCATATCCTCACAGCGGTGCCCTTGTAATATTCTTCCATCAATCTCACAGTGTTGAATATGAGCGCTGTGACTGGATTTGAGATGACCTCGCTGTGAGTGTGTGGTTGGTTGAGGTTGTGGTGAGCTGAGTCAGTTCTGGAGGAGTGGAGCTCTCTCTCCGAGGCGAGGGTGAGGCCGGTGTCTGCTTGGACGTTCTGCCGCGAGTTGTGTGTGTAATCTTTTGTGACACTTGTTTTTTTCTTATATTCATGTCAGACCGCCAGGGCTCAGGCGAGGAGAAGCAGATTTCACGCCGGGACATCGAGCACAAGAGCAGCTCTGGAATATCTGCAGCTTTCAGGACAAATGGATTTGCCTGAAAAAGAGGGAAATGGGCCATGGTTTATTCTCTGTTTAAGGAGTTAAAGGGAGCTGGGGTTAAAATAATGCAGGGTCAAGCATATCTCATACAGTAACTAGCTACTTGTGTGAGTGAGTGACTGGGTGAGTGTGTGAGTGAGTGACTGAGTGAGTGTGTGTGAGTGACTGAGTGAGTGTGTGTGAGTGACTGAGTGAGTGTGTGTGAGTGACTGAGTGAGTGTGTGTG
Organism: Hoplias malabaricus; assembly: GCF_029633855.1. Taxonomy (NCBI): domain Eukaryota; kingdom Metazoa; phylum Chordata; class Actinopteri; order Characiformes; family Erythrinidae; genus Hoplias; species Hoplias malabaricus. The sequence continues at coordinate 12,144,906 of NC_089805.1, read as the reverse complement.
AGTTACTGAGTGAGCGTGTGTGAGTGAGCGTGTGTGAGTGAGTGTGTGTGAGTGACTGACTGAGTGAGTGTGTGTGAGTGACTGAGTGAGTGTGTGTGAGTGACTGAGTGAGTGTGTTAGTGAATGACTGGGTGAGTGTGTGAGTTTCAGCGTCTGTTCCTTTAAATGATAATGAGCCACTCACTGTTCACCCCGACCCTGAGCGCACAGCAGTGAGGAGCGAGGAGCAGAAGCTCTGGTTTTTAGCTGTTTTCACTCGGTTCTCTTTCTTCACCTTTTATACTCAGTGCTTTTTACTCTTATTTCTCCATGCTCGTTATGTCCGTTTTGCTGTGTTTAACCTCGTCTTTGCGCTATCACAAACACGGGTCCAGCGCTGTGATTGGACAGAATCAGATGAGGGGGCGGAGCCATTCTAAAGTTTTGGCACTTGACGTCAGAAGCGGAGCAGAATCGGAACGCCTCGTTGTATTGTGTGTTTTCTGACTCAGGCAACACAGAGGAAACTCAATAAGGGGTTGGTGGGCTCCAGATTCTCACATTGAGGTTTACATGCACTGAACAAGGCATTTGTTTATAATCTGTTCCAATTAAAACAATTCTCATTAGACTTCTGTATTTAGAGGATTGGTGCCTGAACATAGGTATTGTTTACAGTCACAAATTCACTACATTTCCTGATCTTAAGCCAACTCTGTTCATATCCGGATTCTGTGTTAGACAAGATAAAATAATCCGTTATTAGTCCCACAGTGGGGAAATTCAGAGTGTTACAGCAGCAAAGGGACAAAAAAGTACTCAGTAATAAAAAGAGGTAACAACCGAAAAATAGTATTTTTTTTATTAAAAATAAAAAATAGAATATAAAAATATAATTAAAAAACAAGAAATATCAAAACCTCTGAAGAACATTCACAGCTAAAAGTACCTGACAGTTGTAGATAGAATAGTTGTACATAGAGTTGAATGTGGTCTCGGGATTGTGTTCTGGTTCCGTTGAGTGCGAGTCACTCCTTCGCTTAAGGGCAAGGCCTCCCGGTTCTTCTCGCCCAATGCTCTCAACTTTTGTGTTTCAGACAACATCAGATGATAGTCGATGACTCTGTGTATCACCCCGATCCTACCAGGCTTAAACACATCCAACATGAAAGTATACCTCCGGCTTAAAGGATTTAGACTCACATCTGCTACTTCAAGCTAAAGTTGCACTTCAGAATTAGATCAGAACAAAATACAAACCCAGAACTTGTTCCTCCGCCAGCTCCGCAGGCTCCGTCAGTCCGACTCCTTCATAAGAATTCATGCTCTGTGCCAGGGCTCGGAGACGGCATCAAGAAACAAACTGCTTCACTCAGAGCAGAGCCAAGATTTTAATGTTTCTGGTTTGAACACAATTACAGCCAGTGGTTCCATGTGCTACGTGTCCAAAATTTTGTAGACATCCTTTTAACAGAGAACTTTACACTGTGACACACACATACACAGTGTGTATAATCCCTTCTGAAGAGCGTGAAACAGAATGGGACACCTAAGGTCACAATCCCCACAACCCCCCCCCCCCTCTGGGTAGTGGAGCTCCAGCCTGTGGAGCTCTGAGATTATTTAGTGAGGATTTTGTGATGTCACAAAGCCAATTGACACATTTAAAGGCAATATTCTCCTGATCAGGCTCTTCACGCTGAAGTCAGAGTGTTTGAGTTTTGGTTGGCATCGGGCTGAAGGTGGAGGTGAGGAGAAGTGTTTGAGTGTGTGTGTGTGCGTATGTGTCACTGCTGCTCTCTCTCTCTCTTTTAATCACCACATCCTTTGATTCTTTCATCAGCTCTCTGCCAAAACACTGATCAAGATTCCTCAACAGGCAAAATGGGCACAGGGTGGAGTCACACACACACACACATACTCACACTCTCTCTCTCTCTCTCGCTCTCTCTCGCTCTTCTCACTTTATCTTATATTCACACTCTCTCTATAGTCATTGTAACATGTACCAACTTCCTCTTGTGCTTTCTGAAGTTGTGGGTTTAACAAAGCCTCCCACCCAGACAGATAGACAGACACACACACACACACACACACACACACACACACATATATATATATATATATATATTATACACCTGCTATACATAAACCCACACACACAATGTGCAGAGTGCCAACCACATAGATGCAGGTGCATTACATTGTTTTTACAAAATGTCAAATCACAGCCACACACACACACACATATATATATATATATATATATAACTATGTTATCAGTTTATTGAGCTGATTACATCCCTATATTTGGAAATAATGCAGTGTTTTAAACATGAATTCATTAATACTGTATTATTATTATTTATTGTGTATTCCTCTGGTTTATTGTTATTGTACATCACTGACCCTCCCTCTCACAGTGGAGACGCTGCAAACCAATAGTCGATACATGTTCAGCGCAGACGCAGCTATTGCAGACAGACTCCACAGCACACGACCAACAAACAAACAGTGAACAAACAAACAAACAAATGGAGGAGAGGCGAGGCTTCCTTCTTCTCGAAGCGGCACTCAGTTTGGATGCAGGGCGTATTCTCTTTGGAAAACGTGGAGTGAAATGAGACGCTCTAGAGCAGCTGCACATGAGCCTAAGGTCACTAGGGCTGGTGGGGATATGAAGCCCCCTGCCTCCAGACTCTCTGAACCGAGGCAGGATTTCCGTTTGAGTCGGTCACAGTGTTAGATCTGGTCTCAGGTGACTGTAGACACACACACACACACACACACACACACACTGTGAGTGGATACTGTGTCCATTCAGCAATTACACTGATGGCATGAATTACAGATGAGTGAAGAATAGAGAGAATGTTGTCAACAGAAGTGCTTTAGAGCGAAAGAGAGCGAGAGAGACAGAAGAGAGGGAGGAAGAGGGAGGGAGAGAGAGGAGGAAGGGATAGAGATAAAGGGGGGCAATGGAGGAGAGAGAGGAGGGACAGATGTAGATGAAAACAGAAAGGAGAGAAACAAAGAAAAGCAAATAAGGGAAATGTGTGTGTGAAGAGTAAGAGAAAAGAAAGAGTGAGTGAGAAAGTATAAAATATCCCGTACTCTGGTCTGGAAACATCAGCACTGCTTTGTTCTCATCAAGTTTTTTTGCATTAATGTATGAGGAAGGAGAGGGGTTTTGCGGTGTGTGTGTGTTCTGCTCATGTCTCTAATTTTATATTGATGAAGTAAAAGTCTTTTAGATGAATGAGGTGAGGAACAAATCTTCAGCTCTGTGTAGATCCAGAGCTTGTGTCTGATTGGCTCTGCTGGACGATATGAGAGGAGTTATCAGAGGGCGGTTCCTAATAAAGGTCTTGTTTCTGATTGGCTCTCCTTGATGATATGGGAGGAGTCATCAGTAGGTGGTTCTTAATAGGGATCTTGTGTCTCATTGGCTCTATTGGATGATATGGGAGGAGTCATTAGTGCGCCCGTCTCTGATTGGCTCTATTGAACGATATGGGCGGGGTCATTAGTGTGCGCTTGTGCCTGATTGGCTCTATTGGCGATATGAGAGGAGTCGTCAGTGGGCGGTTCATAATAGGGAACTTGTGCCTGATTGGCTCTTTTGGACAATATGGGAGGAGTCATCAGTGGGCGGTTCCTAATAGGTAACTTGTGTCTGATTGGCCCCCCTGGACGATATGGGAGGAGCCATCAGTGGGCGCCTGTTTCTAATCGGGAGCTTGTCTGATTGGCTCTATTGGACAATATGGGAGGAGTCATTAGTGGGCGCTTGTGTCTGATTGGCTCTATTGGACGATATGGGAGGAGTCATTAGTGGGCGCTTGTGTTCGATTGGCTCTGTTGCACATTATGGGAGGAGTCAGTGGACAGCTCCTGAATCGGGAGCTTGTGTGTTATTGGCTCTGCTGGCAGTTATGGGAGGAGTCAGTGGGCGGTTCCTAAATCAGGAGCTTGTGTCTGATTGGCTGTGGATGTTTCTCTTCTACAGATTATCTCCTGACTGTGGGGCTTGTACTAACTGATCTACTGAAGATCAGATTCTCCTTTGGGAACGAGGGTCCTCCTCCTGGTCCCCAGGGGATTTTCTGTGTTGTAGCCCCCAATAAACCACTGTGATGTGGTCAGTTTGTGACCTGTGCGTTGATCTACACACAACACTCACTGCTGCAGTAGAGCTACAATAGCGGAGTTGCACAGTTCCCTATAATAGTGCCTTTTTTAGAGTTGAGGGGTCATGAAATGTTGTTTATACATTATAAAGGGGTACTTGTGTATGCTACATCTGAGTGTGCCATGTATTGGTGTCGTCTCCATGGAGATCAATGCCTTCTACAAAACTGGCATCCTACATCCCCCTGGGAGCGGTTGCTAGGTGACAGCATTCAAGCCAATCGGGATTGTTTCAATTGGTTTGCTCCTTATGCGGAGGTCAAAGGGCCTGTGCTCTACAGCAGGGTCACGGCACCACATTTTCCTGGGCTTTTTGCAGGGAAAGACCCTCAACAGCTACTTTGCGTTGCTGGGGATTTGTTCTTTCCCTTTCTTCCCTGCTGTCTTCCTCTTCTTTTTGGTCTAAAGGGCAAGGGACAAAAGCCGGACACAAGCTGAAGCACGGGTCACCACAAAGGACGAGAAGAGTCTTTTCTGTGTGGGACGTTGGAGAATGTCCATAGCTCTGATGGCTTTTACACTGCCAAAGAGAACTCACAAATATGTCCTCACGATACCTAACTACGTCCTCACGATACCTAACTACGTAACTACGTCCTCACGATACCTACCTACTTCCTTATGATACCTAACTACGTCCTCACGATACCTACCTACTTCCTTATGATACCTAACTACGTCCTCACGATACCTACCTACTGCCTTATGATACCTAACTGCGTCCTCACGATACCTAACTACGTAACTACGTCCTCACGATACCTACCTACTTCCTTATGATACCTAACTACGTCCTCACGATACCTACCTACTTCCTTATGATACCTAACTACGTCCTCACGATACCTACCTACTGCCTTATGATACCTAACTGCGTCCTCACGATACCTAACTGCATCCTCACGATACCTAAGGATACCTAACTACGTCCTCACGATACCTAATTACATTCTCATGATACTTAGCTACGTCCTCATGATCCCTAACTACGTCCTCACGATACCTAACTACGTCTTCACGATACTTAGCTACGTACTCACAGTACCTAACTACGTCCTCACGATACTTAGCTACATCCTTACGGTACTTAGCTACGTCCTCACAATACTTAGCTACATCCTCACAATACTTAGCTACGTCCTCCCGATACCTAGCTACGTCCTCGCGATACCTAACTACGTCCTCACGATACCTAGCTACGTACTCACAGTACCTAACTATGTACTCACGATACCTAGCTACATCCTTACGATACTTAGCTACGTCCTCACAATACCTAACTACGTCCTCACAATACTTAGGTACGTCCTCCTGATACTTAGCTACGTCCTCCTGATACCTAGCTATGTCCTCCCGATACCTAGCTACGTCCTCGCGATACCTAACTACGTCCTCACGATACCTAACTACACCCTCACGATAATTAGCTACGTCCTCACGATACCTAACTATGTCCCCACGATACCTAACTGCGTCCCCACTATAATTAGCTACGTCCTCACGATACCTAATTACGTCCTCACGATACCCAACTACTTTCTCACGATAACTAACTACGCTCTCATGATACTTAACTACGTCCTCATGATATTCAGGACCAGGAGCAGATTTACCAGATGGAGAAGTGAAAAAGCCGGGGTCTTTGCTGGTTGTGTTCACAGTGAAGCGTTTGCAGGTGGTGAGCCTCTGCTCTTATAACTTCAGGGTGTGTGAGGGTGTTCTGGAGGCTTGGGATCGAGTCAGGCCTGGGGTTTTCTCGGGGAGTCAGGGATGTTCAGGAGGCTCAGGATTGAGTCAGGCCTGGAGTTTTCTCGGGGGTTGAGTGGCATTCTGGAGGCTCGGGATTGAGTCAGGCCTGGGTTTTTCTCGGGGGTTGAGCAGCGTTCTGGAGGCTCGGGATCGAGTCAGGCCTGGGGTTTTTCGGGGGGTCGGGGATGTTCAGGAGGCTCAGGATCGAGTCAGGCCTGGGTTTTTTCTCGGGGGGTGGGGTGTGTTCTGGAGGCTCGGGATCGAGTCAGGCCTGGGTGTTCTGGAGTTCTGGGACTTTCATTAACACATTTTAATGGATGAGAGGAAGGAGGACATTGGCGGGTCATCAGTGTCATCCTGCGATCAGAACATGAAAAGTCAGCTTCTATATCTGGAAGATAACCTGTTAACGCTTTCTTGGCTGCGATGTTGTCGATTTTGTGTGTGTCTGTGTGTTATTGTAGCTGCTGAGAACTGGAGCAAAGCCTGGACTGCAGCTGGACAATTTTGGGAGGAAATCACCAGAGAGATTCCTCTCTCTCACACACCTCCTCTCTCTCTCTCTCTCTCTCTCTCTCTCTCTCTCTCTCTGTCTGTCTGTCACAAACACACTCTCTCTTTCTCTGTCTCTGAAATTCTCTGTCTCATTTTTAAAAACCTATTTTAGTCATCCTTTTGACTCTCTGTTCTCTGTGTCTCTGAGAAGGGGGATTTCTCTATAAACATTAATGTTTAGTTTCGTCATACACTCTCTTTCTCACACACACATGCACAATCATTAAACACACATTGAAGAGAGTCTTGGGAGAGAGAAGGGGCTAGTAGTCAGAGAGAGAGAGAGAGAGAGACAGGGAAACAGAAAGGGAGGGATAAAAGGCTAGCAGGAGTAAAATGAGTGAGAGGGATAGTTGTTTGTGCCACTCATTTTCCCACAGTCCTTCACTCGTACTTGCTGCCTAAGCCTTGGCCCTGCTCTGGGTGCTGCCCCAGCCATCCGTAAATACACCTCCCAGTTTGTACATACACCTCCCAATGAAACAGAATCGGGTAGTGGATGTTCTCTTAAGAGCTTGTTGATTTCCAGTGGGGCGTGTGTGTGTGTGTGTGTATCCTGTGTGTGTCTGGGGGGGAGCGGGGTTTTTTGCTGCTGTTTCAGTGCTGGTTGATTCAGTGTGACTGTTTTCTCTAAACGGTGTGTGTTTTGTGTGTTTCCCAGCGCTGGTCCTAAAGGAGACAACATCTATGAGTGGAGGTCCACCATCCTGGGTCCCCCCGGCTCTGTGTACGAGGGCGGAGTCTTCTTCTTGGACATCGCCTTCACCCCCGACTACCCCTTCAAACCCCCCAAGGTCTGTTGAAACCCCTAATGCATTCTGGGAAATAACATACTTTTCCTTGTCCATCAGATTAAAGCCGTCCCTTCTCTGGGAACTGGGGACACTCTGCTGAGGGGACACTTTCTCTTCTGTATTTCAGTGACAGCTGGGGACAGGGAGTGGACACAAACATTGAAGATTTGTTACAAATATTAATGAGCATACACGTGTGTGTGTGTGTGTGTGTGTGTGTGTAACGTAATATTTGAGATTTGTGTTGGTGAAGTATTTTGTTTACAATTATTCAAAACTGTCTATGATCTCAGGTTACACTCTGGCTCTCACACTGTTACAGATCTGTGTATGTGTGTGTGTGTGTGGGGGGGGGTTCAGAGGATGATATCAACCGACGCTTCCTCTAAAAAATCAATATATATTGATGATATCAACCGAAGCAGCCTCTAAAAAAGCAACTGTGGAGAAACTCAGCCACTTTCTGCAGGTCACAACCTCCACGGGTGCACAGCTGTCTCTCTCTCTCTCTCTCTCTCTCTCTCTCTCTCTCTCTCTCTCTCACACACTCTCTCACACACTCTCTCTCTGGCTCTCTGTCTCTTTCTGTTTTTTCTTTATTTCTCTTTCTCTCTCTCTCTCTCTTCCTCCTCTCTCTCAAACACTTCCTCTCCCTTTCTATTTATAGTTTTATCTTTAACTTTCTCACTTTCTCTACCCTCTACTTCCCCCCACCTCTCTCTCTCTCTCTCTCACTCACTCACTCTGTGTGTGTGTGTGTAAATGAGATAGTAGAAATCCTGATGTTCAGGTTTGTGTTGTCGTTCTGAGAATGAAACTAAACCCTGAACCCCAGACCGCTGCAGACTCACACATGGCGTCACTTTGTACACACACTCACACACTCTGTTTATACACACACACACACACACTGCAGGGGCGTGAAGGTACATGAATACATAAGATTGTACGGATGTGAGTTTGGCTCCAAGTTTCTTCTCTTTCAATGATGCACAGTCAGATCTAATTGCACCCGCTAGTGGAGTATCTCCAGCCTGTTGGAAGCTGCTTTAAAGCAACACTGGGTAGTGATTTTACCTCAAAATCATTGTCATGCTTCACTGAGCTGTAACAGGGAGAACAGAGCCTCTGCCCTTCTATTCTGGGTTCAGCACTGCAGAAACTGCACTGTGTAACTTTTGGAGGAGGGTTCCTAGAGGAGACTCTTTCTGACAGATAGTTTTTTTAACGTGGTTTTATTGGAGGAGCAGAGACCGCTGTCCGTCTCCCGCAGCGTGTCGTGAAGAATAAAGCTGTGGGTCAGAGCTCTCGTTGGATCTGAACAGTGAAGTGACTCGACGGATTCCTCTCAGCCCAGGGCCAGAGCAGGACTGAGCTCTGTTTAACACTGGGTTCAGAGCCTCCAGCAGCAGCAGAGACCTGAGGTCAGCTCAGTTGCCTCAGGCTCCCTCTCATCCCTCCATCATTCTGTTCTGCTTCTGAGGTCAACTTTAATATTTGTTTGTTAAATCTTATTCCACTATCACCTCAGTTTATAAACTCTGTGTGTGTGTGTGTGTGTGTGTGTGTGTGTGTGTCTTTTGAGTAACTGAAGGCCTAAAGGGCAGACTCACTGATGTTTTGTTTTCTCGTTTCTCAGGCTCTTTAACTCCCCCCCACACACACACACAAACACACGCACACAAACTCACTCACATTCTCTTTCTCTCTCTCACACACACAGAAACACACTCTCTCCCTCTCTCACATACACACACAAAATGTCTAGCTCTCTCTCTCTCTCTCTCTCTCTCTCACACACACACACACACATTCTTTGTCAATCTCTCTGCTTATTTCTGCCGTAGACATACACTAACTCTTTCTTTCTGTCTGTCTGTGTCTCTGCCTCTCTCTCTCTCTCGTGTGTCATGTGTGTGATCATAGTTTGGGTGAAGGGTGGTGTGGAAGGTCTGTGTTTGTTTCTGGTAAATATTTGAACATGTTCTTGAATTTCCTCCTGATTTAAAATCCCAGGGATGGAGGTGTTTTACACTTCACCTTGCATCATTTCCGTGTGCATTTGATGGCATTCAGCCAAATAAACTTTTGTGAGGTCAGGTGCTGATGTTGAATGGTTAGTTCAGGATCATAAACCCCTCTCCAGCTCGTCCCAGAGGAACCGGATGAAGCTCCATCCCTGCTCCACAGCCCAGAGCTGGAGCTTTACACCTATCCAGTCCACACTTGGTATTGAGTAAATATGTAAGTGGGAAACTAAAGCCCTGCTTGTTGTTCCAGGTGACGTTTCGTACGAGAATCTACCACTGCAACATCAACAGTCAGGGAGTGATCTGTCTGGACATCCTGAAGGACAACTGGAGCCCTGCCCTCACCATCTCCAAAGTGCTGCTGTCCATCTGCTCCCTCCTCACAGACTGTAACCCAGGTAAGATCCTCCTCTGAGACCCTCACGGGGATAAACACACCAGGCTTTAAAGGTGCAGTCTGTGTTTCTTACCTCCAGAAAGTAATTATTTATTATTTAATTTTGTGGAGTTTTAAATGTAACATGAGATGAAGAGATGGAGTCGTTTTGTTGTCTCTGATTGAACTGGTTTATGCTCCACAGAGTGGGTCCCCTCATCCAAGGTAGTGAACACACAGACACACACACACACACACACAGTGGTTGGCAGCCATCCCCAGTGCCCAGCCCCAAGCTTGCTTCTCTAACTTTTTAGGCCCCATGTATGTGACTTTCTGAGTCAAACACAGCTCCAGAAACACACACAAACAGAGCATTCCTGTTTTATTTCCTATTATTTATTTATATGAAATTACATAAATGACCCCGTCTAGATCCACTGGGGAATAACGCTGTGTGTGAAGCTCTGAGCTCTTTCCTGAGTTACCCTAACCCTAACACTCCACATGCCCACAGACCACGTCACAGTTCTTGCTGAAGAACCAACTCTTCTTTGGTTCCAGCTGGGGATTAAGCTTGTTCACGAACCAGTTCCAAATTTAGTCTGAAACCGTTTCAGTTCCTTGTTGGTGGAAAAGAGCTGTAGATGTCAGGGGTTTCATACCGTGAAGAGGAATCAGGGGAGAGGACTCTTTATGCGGCCTGTTGAGTTTGTTGAGTGTGTGTGGTTCCCTGCTGATAAACGCATTCAGATCTCAGTCTGAGTTCAATACGCCACTCCTAAGCTCCAGAGCGGAGTTCCTGAAACAAAAGCAGCGTGCCCCCACCTCTTCCTCCTGCTTTTTCAGAGAATTCAGAACTGGACCTCTGTGCTTTGTCCTGAAATCCCTGATTTGTGGCTTTAATCTGTATTATGACTCCACAGAGTCCCTCTTCAGCTGATTAGGAATGTAAATACTCTGCTGTGTGCCTTTCAAATACGACTGGAATTTGGTTAGTCACCAGGACATTTTGCATGGCCGCTGTGTGAATGGTTAAAAGGCGACATATACTCCACTCCTCCACAGTTGTTTCTTAATGAAACATCTGTGACCTGATTCAGTCCAAACCCCACGAGCCCCACAACTGTGTTTTCCCCCTGTGTAAACAGCCCTGTTCTGAACGCCCGCTTTCAACACCTGTTCCTTTAAATGATAATGAACAGCCACTCGCTGTTCACCCCGACCCCGAGCGCACAGCAGTGAGGAGCGAGGAGCAGAAGCTTTGGTTTTTAGCCGTTTCCGCCCGGTTCTCTTTTTTCTCCGTTTTACTCAGTTCTCAAATGTCTCCACTCTTCTTGTGTCTGTTTTGCTGCGTTTAATCTCGTCTTTGTGCTCTCACATAAACGCTGGTCCAGTGCTGTGATTGGACAGACTTAGACGAGGGGGCGGGGCCATTCTAAACTCTCTGCACTTGACGTATTTGCGGGTGGTTAAACCTGTCTCAGCCGTCCACAGGCAAATTAAACCTCACTATTAAGTTCTCGCAGCAAAACTACAAAAATATTCTTACAGCAACTTCAGAATGAGAAATAACAGAAGACTACTCTTCCCAGCACTGGCCAACTTACTCTAATGCTCTTTCTAATGGTAACCAAACGGTCAACATTCCACACAGTCGTCATTGCTCTTCTCGCTGCTTTAGACCGATGGATTTTGAATGAGCATCTTGAGGCAATCTGTGTAAATAAAGATTAGCATCCTCTCTGGCAGAGCTAATCGATATGTGACCGAGGACGGCTGCGGAAATGCGGCGTTAATGACGACAGTCTGGCTCACGTCCAGCTCCTCGCTCCATGGCAGGAGGCAAATTAGTCCCATCTCATCCCGGCCTCGGAATGAGAGGGGAAGATGGCTCCTGGCATCATTACCACTGTTTTCTGGCATCGTCCTGATGGGAACAAAAATGCACATGCTCCAGAACATCACAGCCACCATAACAATAATCGTTTTCCAGCTGGAGGTGAAGCCGATGGCGTTGTTTCTTAATAGAACCGATCTCCTGCTGGAACTGCGGCGTAACGGCTGTTTACAGTCATAAAGAGAATAAAGAGGCATTCCTGTCCCCCACAGGAGATGTAATAGAGGACAGCATCTAAACAAACACTCAGACATGTTTGTCTTTATGCCTTCTGAGGACGCAGGGTCCTGTTTAAGTGTGTAGATGTGTGTATTAGATATTAATAGATAGATATTAAGACCATTTCAGATGCTGCATGTGGGCCAGAGGGGTTTAAAACCCCCACCACTGGGCTGTGGAACGGTGGAACTGTGTTCTCTGGAGTGATGGCGCTCAATTCAGTTCCTCTGGGATGAGTTATAGTGGTGTGAGTGTGATCCAGAACTAATCACCAACATCCGCACCTGACACTCACTGATGCTGTTGTGGGTGAGGACCATCAGATCCTCACAGCAATGTTCCAGCATCAGATGTAAAGCATTAATTTCAGGAGATGAAAATGATTTTAATGTAGGCTTTCCTTTTGGTTTTCTTTCGCAGTCCTGAGTAATACACAAAAACATACACACACTGTGTTAGAGCCCACTTTCACAGCGGTGCAGATTTTATAACTGAGCTCAGTGGTTCAGACACACACACACACACACACATTAAGCCAGCTCTTTGCTGCAGGGGTGAATGGGAATGTGTGCCTCCCTCCCCCTCCCTCAGAGCTCCTGAAGGTGTTATTCATGGAGGAGAGATCAATGAGACGCAGCTCATTAAAGAGGACCAGGGCCCAATGACAGTTAATTAACCCTCATAGGCCTTTTACCTTCACACACACACACACACACACACACACACACAGAGTCGTCATCAAACACCTCAGTGTGCCGCGTCCTCTAACCCTTGTAGAGAACACTCACTTACAGCTCAAGCACCCCTGCTAAATTACAATGTGTTTTCTGTTTAGTTTATACTCAAAATTAATAGTGAACACACACACACACCTGCAGGTTTTGGTGCATACAAGTAAATACAACAATAAACACTGCCTGTGTTAAAAGGTTATGGCACATTTTTATATGTATTTTTTTATTTTGGGTCACATGTTAATGTGAAGAAAATTCACATAATTCACACACTCACACACACAAACATATTCACCCAGTCACTCACACACTTACACCTGTGGACAATTTCACACACTCACTCAGTCACTCACACTCATCTAGTCACTCACACACACACACAAACACACCTACCTGTGGACAGTTTCCTTGCAGCACCACTGTGCCTATTACATAGAAACTAACCCTAGCTAATGTTTTTAGAAATGACTGAACAAAGAAACCTTTATAGATTTATTGATTTATCTTTATTGTCATTATAGTACAAGTACAAGACAATGTAAACATTATTGCTGTGCAAAAATAGAAAAGTTCAAGGGCAAGAACGTGCATCAATTATATAAATCGCTATACATATTGCAAATCAGTATATTGTCGCTGTCCAATTAAAAACATGTATTTTCCAAAATAAGATTTTATAGAATATGACGATCTGTGGTAGATCAGTCCGTACGAGCCCCACCATCAGGAGAGTGTCTGCAGAAGAGAAACATCTACAGCCAATCAGACACAAGCTCCCGATTTAGGATCCGCCCACTGACTCCACGCATAACATCAAACTGAACCAATTAGATACAAGCTCCTGATTTAGGAACTGTCCACTGACTCATCTCCATCCAGTGGCTTCTAAACTATAACCAATACAGATTGATCCACACAAACAGCAACAATATATAAACAGGTACAATGCTTACAAGTTTATATAACAAGCTTTTACAGTATATACACCGAATGTACATTAAAACCATGTGCAATAATGTACAGTGTGCATACAGCATTCATCCATACTGTACATGTGTAGTGTGTAGACAGTATGTAGATTATAACTTGGGGTGTCCCCAGACCTCTGCCCGTGACTCTACATGGCTCCCTTGCCCTCAGCGGCTGACCTGGGGCCAGACTCATGTGTCAGTCAGTAATGGTGAGAATTTGCTGGAGGCTGATCCCAAAGCGTTGATAAAGAGACTCTCTCACAGTCTCAGCCTTGTTTACACAAACTCTTCAGGGTGATCAGGATGACCCTCTCGAAAAGCTCTCAGCCAAAGGGGGCATACTCCTCTGCGGCTAAAATAGCTTAACCTTGACCCCCTCTTAACCCCCAGACTGCAGTATGGAAAAGACACTCAAAGACATTAAAAATACACTTCCAGTGAAATGACCATTCTTCTCAGTGTCTTAACCTTAACCTTCTCTTTGTGACCAACATTTCTTGACCTCCCCTATTTTCCTAATACAGCATCTCTAAGTGGAAGTATCTGTAATATCTAACTCTGCATTTGTAGCTCTACTGCAGCGGTGAGTGTTGTGTGTAGATCAGCACACTGGTCAGAAACAGATCACATCACAGTGGTTTATTGGGGGCTACAACACAGAAAAGCCCCTGGAGACCAGGAAGAGGAGGAGGACCCTGGTTCCCACCCCGCAGGGGTCAGTCAGAGTGATTCTGGCGGCAGAAACAATGACAACAAAGCTGTTTTATTTCTCCATTTCTTTCAAATTGTATAGAACAAAAACTTAAAAGGATGATTAATGACTTTGGTAAATACTCTCTGCGGTTTTAAGGTGGTAAAATGAGTGATGGATTAAAGGTGGCTCTATCTTCTAATACTTTTTCCTCTCCTGTGTTTTAACAGCGGATCCTCTGGTGGGAAGCATCGCCACACAGTACCTGACCAACAGAGCGGAGCACGATAGGATAGCCAAACAGTGGACCAAACGCTACGCCACATAGGCCCTCCCCCTCCCTACCTCCTACTCCGTTTGTTCCCCCACTGCCCCCCAGCCCCAAAAATGAACTGTCCTTGGTTTCTCGTTGACTTGAAAGGTTTTTTTATACAGTGTAGTATGTATCTAAGAGCAGATGGGGATTGTAATGTTCTGTCCACTGCGCTGAATGTTGGCATGGTCATCAAAAGCTTTATATTATTATTATTATTAATAATATTATTATTAATAATAATATTATTATTATTTGTACTGTTATATTGTTCTTATTACTGTTCTGCTGTTGATCTGCATTTATTGAGGAGCGTCCAGTGGATTTTCGTGTGTTTTGGGCAGAAGACGAAGACCAGGCAGTGGTCACTGAATTTATTTTTCCATGAACAATTTTGATCTCTTTTTTTTTTATTTTTGATGTTTAACAAAAAAACATCAGGTTTTTCCTCTTTGAGTTAATGTGGAACACTATGGCTCTGGCCTGCTATTATTTCAAAATGCCCACTACCGCTTCAGTATATCAGGGCCTTCTGCTGTATATACACTGATCAGCTATAGCTTACACACTCACTGACCACAGGAGCACTTTGCAGTTAATTTCAAAGTCCCTTTTAAAGTCTTTTTTCACCATCAGTGTGTGGATGCAGGGTTTAAAAACTCCAGCAGCACTGCTGTGTCTGATCACATCTGCTCTGTGGGGGTCCTGAGCACTGAAGAACAGAGGGGAAGGGGGGGGGGGGTTAAAAAAGTATGCAGAGCAACAGATGGACTACAGTGTGTAACTGTAGAACTACAAAGTGCTCCTGTGTGGTCAGGGCGTGAAGAAACAAAGAGGTCATGGTAATGTTATGTCTGATCATTGTATGGATGCGTACACACACACTCTCCATTGCACAAAATAGGCCAAGCACAAAATGGGACCATGTACAGATTTAGGTTTAACAACAGATAATAAAGAGAATATCCCAGAAAGTTTGAAATGATCAGCATTTTATAAGACGCTGCTCACAGACCCACCCCCCCTCCAACACACACACACACACATCAGGGTGTGGAGAGGAGTTCTGGTGTGTAGATTAATAAAATCGAGTTGGGAAAAGTTCTGAACCCCTCTGCTGTTAAACTCCGTTTTTTCAATGTGAAAAGCTCCCACACTCAGTTCCTTTATCTGTTTCATTAATTCTTCTTTGTTTATTGCTTCTTTACACCTTACCCTTTCACCCTTTTGGGCCTGGCCTGTTTGCACTGTAGTTTTGTGTATCCCGAGGTCCTGCAGCCATGGGCTGTTTGTTTTAAAATGCACATTGTGTGGGAAAATCTCAGTCAGTGCTCTGTTGAGTGAATAAATGCTGTGTTGCGCTGAAAGTTGGTGTGGTGTTGATGCTGGTCTTTGTGAGGCTCCTTCTGTGTTGATCTCTCTCAGAGAGAATAACATCGCTGTCCAATGAACATAGTTTAACCATAGCACTGTGTAAACATTTAACAAAGAGTGGACCAATAGAAATACTGTAAAATGACTCTGAATAAAAATGTTTTACATTGACTTCCTTTGAAAGTTAAGAGGGTATTTCCTTCTTTGGTAAAGTTGCTGTTTTGGTGATACATGTATTTTTTGGACAGCGATGATATTCTTCCTTTTGACCTCAGCTGGGATGTTTTGTCGTCGTGTGTTTTATCGAGTGAAAAGAAACTTCATAGTGTTTACCACACGGCTGGTCAGGCCCAGTCCAATCAAAATCCTTCTCTTATGAGTATTCTGGGCCTGCTGGAATCTATCTCTAACTAGGGCTAGACAATAATTCAATATCAATATATATCGCAATATAAAATGTTTCAAAATATCGGAATATATACAATGTTTTCAGTATTTCAGTGCACGTTATTTACAGCATCTGTCACTGACTGACGGTCATTAGGGGGCGCTGCCCTGTTCACTGCCCTCAATTTTAAAGTTATTTTAAAAATATTGACAAAGCCAAGAGGCTTATATTTGACGGTGATGTCATGTTTCTTGTTTGTTCTTGGCATTCGATATTGGAATTATAACATGATAAAAACTTGGGCCGTATCGTCCAGCCTCACATCTAACATGTTGTGGAATGAGGTGGAATTGTAGTGTAATGATGGGTGAAATGTCTGCAAACCTGTAATATATAAAACAAAACGCAGGGGTCAGTGGTCATTTTTGGAAAGCTTCCTGTCCCTGCTGCTACTTGTAGTGAATTTGATGTGACTGTAAACAATAATTATATTTTGGCAACAAACCTCTAAATACAACACAGGAGAACTGTTTTAATTGGAACTGAATTAAACAGTGTATTTAGTCAAAAACCTAAAGCTGAACATATCATAAACAATTACCTTGTTCAGTGCATGTTCACATTAATGTCTTTATCTGGACGCCCCAACCCACACACTGTGAAACAAGACCAAACTGTTTGTCTTTTTCAAACAGTGTGCTGCCTGAGTCAGAAAACATGGGAAAAAAACGAGTCGTTCTGATTTTGCGCTGCTTCTGACGTCAATGATTTCAATGATTCAATTATTAATTTCCCTGTAGCTTGCCATTCTCTATGTCGGATGTTTTATTTTACAGCTAATCTCCACAGAGATGGCATCTGGGGAATGAATAAATGAATGAATAAGTCATACTTAAAGGCTGTTTAAGTGGAAATTGGTCTCTGAATTTTCCACAGTAGTGTAAGACAGTGGCTTTACATTTATGTAATGTAGTGATCCAGGCGGCATGGCATTTTCAGCTGAACCATTCTGCCCAGCGTTTGTCATACATAATGCAAGCAGACATAGAGACAGACAGGAAGTGAATGTGTGTGTGTGTGTGTGTAACAGAGAGAGAGAGAGAGAGAGAGAGAGAGAGAGAGTGGAAAGCCCTTGAAACCCATCCTGTTACAAATGCAAACTACTTTGGTGGGGGAGGTGCAGGGTGCCTTTAGAACCAGTGGTCAAAATGTGGGTAAATGGGGCAATTCCTCGAGGCTACGTGTGGGTTGGTGTTGGGGGTGGGACCCCCATCTATTTTCCCCCAACACACTTGGAGCTTTAAGGGCCTACAGCCTGTGTTTTTCCACTCATGAAATATGTGTGGCTTTTTGTTCATCACTTCCCAACATCATAACAAAGTCATTACCTCTTTATGTGACAATTATTTTCCCATTGTTCTTATTATGTCTTAAAGATGGCTTAAAGCAACAATAGGTAGTAGTTTTACCTTAAAAATAAAGCTTCAGAATCACTGGAATGTTCCACTGAGCTGTAACAGGGAGAATAGAACCTCTGTTGTTGCTACTCTGGGCTCAGTTCTGCAGAAACTGCACTATGTAACTGTTGGAGGAGGGTTGGAAACCAACACCATAATTTCCCCTTCTTCCTTGACTTCAGAAAAGTGTTGTAAAATGTGTGTGTTTTGTTATCTTGCTAGTGTGTATGTGAAGTTTAGTATTAAAAACAGTTGTGGAGTTACAGCTCAGATACTTTAAAGGATGTTGTGGACATTCTCTGACAAAAAGAGGGTATCTAGGGGTTCACATTATAAACATGTGTCAACCTCTGAGTCAAAATGTAATGGTCCAGATATATATTAATTCATTCATTGTCTGTAACCCTTATCCGGTTCAGGGTCGTGGAGGGTCCGGAGCCTACACGGAATCACTGGGCACAAGGCAGGAACACACCCTGGAGGGGGTGCAAGTCCTTCATAGGGTGACACACACTCCCACACACACTCAGACACAGGGAGAACACACCACACTCCTCACAGACAGTCACCCGGAGGAAACCCTCGCAGACACAGGGAGAACACACCACACACCTCACAGACAGTCACCCGGAGGAAACCCTCGCAGACACAGGGAGAACACACCACACTCCTCACAGACAGTCACCTGGAGGAAACCCACGCAGACACAGGGAGAACACACCACACTCCTCACAGACAGTCACATGGAGGAAACCCACGCAGACACAGGGAGAACACACCACACTCCTCACAGACAGTCACCCGGAGCGGGGCTCGAACCCACAACCTCCAGGAACCTGGAGCTGTGTGCCAGCATGCCACCTGTCTAAGTAGAAGCAAAATTGGCATCATCACATCCGCCTGTCGATTTTTAATAATATATCTGCTTTCTTGTGTTGTGATACCATGTAGTGAAAGTGCGTTTACCCACAGCCTCTATCCCAGTAAACGACTTGAGCTGTATTAAGGGTTTCTGATAAATTAAAGATGCTACTCTAGAAAGGACTCCTCAATTTTATACACGCACCAAGTAAGCGCATTTAAACACACACACACAAATATATATATATATATATATATATATATATATATATATATATATATATATATATATATATATAATTTTAAAACTAAACTCTTTAATACAGGCACCTATTTGCTACAGAAATCAGTTAAATGAGTCGTTTTAAATGATATATATGCCGATTTAATCTTTTATCTGATCTAAATATCAAGCTGTAGTCGATTTTACTCCTATGCGAAATTGTTACTTACTGCTTACGTTTAGATCAGTTAACATAAATTCGTGTTATTGTCATCCCGTAAACAGTGTAAAGCTTTAAAACTCAACTACATATGATCTTTTAAGGTATGTATTAATGTTGATATGTCTGAGAGGCTCTTACGTGAAATTTAAATCAGTTTAATGAGTAGTTTTTAGACTTTAAAGCTCAAAAATCAATTTGACTTCATGTTTTAGTTTGCTCTAAATATCTTTCATGTGTAAATTTGTTAACTTAATGTATTTAAGCCTGAAAACGTTTACAGACTATCTTTTTATTGCTTGTATGTATTTGTGTTGAAGGGCTAATGGGCCTTAAGTGCCACAGAAATCAGTTTAATGCGTAGACTTTAGCTTTAAAAACGTGTCAAACCCATAAACTTGACTAGATTTAATCTTTTAGCTGGTCTAGGTGTCATTTTTAGTGTGAACAATCTGATAAAACCTCTCGTGTGCCATTAAAAATCACTTTACACGGTCCTTTCTGCCGATTTAACCCTGTGTTGTCATTCCCTCATTCGTCGTGAACGCGCTTTGGCTCCTGAGCACGAGCACGCGCACGAGCACGCGCACTTCCGCTGCGCGAGAGGCCAAAGCCACGCGCGTCCGCAGGCGAAGAGAAGGGGCTCGCGCACGCAGACACAAAGGAAAGGTAGCTGTTACCTCACTGTGCTGTTTCTGCCCGGGAACGGCGTCCCGAGCGTTGCTTTTCGCCGTCGAGCAGCTGAGGGGACACTGTTTAACGGCGTCAGGGAAAGAGAGACTGAGGGAGAGAGAGAGGGGTAGAGAACAGTAGGAGGAGGAGGAGGAGGGAGAAGAAGGGTTCTGCTCTGTTGTTGGGACTCGTTCAGATGAGTTTGGGGCACGAAAAACGCGACATACTGCGCTTTCTTGAATGTATATTCGACGCTTTTGACGCGGTTTGGGCGATTAATCGTCGTGGGAAGGGTGAAAGTTTGCCGAGAAAGCGAGAGGCTGTGTTCAAGTGTGTGTGTGTGTGTGTGCGCGCGCGCGCGCGCGCGGGCGAGTGTGTTTGTTTGTTTGTATATATGTATGTATGTATGTTTATGCTTCTTGTGCCTCTTGCACGACGCCGTTGCAACGTCATCCTATTTTATTCGATTAATGTCAATAACGATAAAAATGACCAATACTCGATTATTCCCCGGGGGCGCGGGGGGTGTCGACATGCAAACGAAGACGCGGACCTTCTCTGTTATCGAGGTCAGAGGAGCTTATCCCACCCACAGGCCAGTGAGATTATGAAATAGGCGAATAATCGCGCGATTAAAGGGAAGCTTCACGTCGATTATAGCCGTGCGCCATCCATTATCTGCTCTCTGCGTTGTGTTTGAGTGTTGTGCTGTGTTTTGGGGAGTTAAAAGGTCACCCTCGGCCTAATGAGGTCCTTCATGTTTGGGAGCTTCTCACCATATTGTTTTTTTTCCAATGTCTTGTATGTGTTGTATAAATATTAATCGACTCTTCTTGTCGTCTCTCTGGAGGTCGGGAGCATGTCGGATGAAGATTCTCGTGCCAGCTCTAGTTCATCTTCATCCTCCTCTTCCTCCTCCGCGCACCAGCAAGCGGAGAAAGACACGCCTAGCAAGAAGAGAGAGAGCAAAACCAACATGAGCAAGACCTCCAAACTCCTCTCCACCAGCGCCAAGAGGTGATCAATACATCCACATATTCCTGATCAATACCTCTACTATAGGGTATTGATCCTGGGGGATACTGAGATATTGGGGTGCTTCTGGAGCTATAGACTAACATAATTGCACCCCAATTATGGATGGAATTCCATTCCTAAGTGTCGTTAATGTTGATCAATATTTGTTTATTGATTCACATGGGGCAGTATGTGCGCCACTCTGGCTGTATTAAGACCTTCTGATTGATCAATAGATGTGTTGATCAGAGGGATAATGGGGTGTAGCTGAAGACCACCGCTCTATTCATCAATATATAGATTAATTGACAGATTAAGGCACTGTATTTATCAGTTTATTGAACAGGGGACATGGGTGGCTACCACAACTATAGCCTACAATGTACCCACTTATCCATTGAGTTTAATTTCAAGTTCCTGTGTGTGTAGCTCAATAGATGTTTGATTCATCCACATTTGACTTCTGTTGTAGTTGTATAATGAGTTTCTGATTGATCAGAAGATGTATTTATTGGTCCTGTGGGGATGTTAGGATATTGGGGTGATTCTGTAGCAATAGACTACATCGTACCCCACTTATAATCTGAATTTCAATCCCAAATGATGTACATAGAGAAGATTGAGAAAATGTGGCTACTACAGTCCCTATGTAGTTTCTGATCAATAGCTGCATCAGTTTATTGATGAGAGGATATGGGGTTGCTGCTGTAGCTACAAACTTCAGTGTGCTCAATTATACATCGAATTTCATTCCAAATTCCTATGTATGTAGCTTTTTATGTGTGTTTATAGATATAATTGATCCTGAGGGGATATTGGTATGTCGATTAGCCGCAGTTATATGTTGAGTTTTGTGCCCAAAAGCTGTGTATGTAGTTGTTTCTCCACTTGAGGAAGTTTTGATGCTATTGCCTCTTGAGTGGATCATTAGATCAGTAGATTTATTTGCTGGTCCTGAACGAATATCCAGTTGTTTACTGGGATATTGGTTACTGGAGCGATAGACCGCAGTGCACATATTTATTAATCCACAGGTGGAAATTTGGGCTCTCCTGGAGCTGTATTAGCTATTTCTAAGAGATGAGTAGATTAATTTATTGACCCTGGGGGGATATTTGGCTGCTACTGTAGCTGAAGATCACATACCTGGATGTCTTGATGCTAGAGAGAGAGAGAGCACATGCAACTGCTTATAGATGAGGTTTCAGCCCAAAATGCTGTGAAAGTACATATTTGGTAATTGCTCTGTGTAAGTAAATTTGAATGCTATTGTATTATAGCTTTATAAATAGGTTTTGATTGATTGATCGATAAATGGGATTGAGACTGAAGGGATATATATTTAAACTGTAATACACCAAACTTGCACCAAGGTTTCTTGTTTTAAAAAATAATGGAAGTTTCTCTGGGGCTGGAGGAGATATGTTTATGTGCAGAATATCAGGACTCCATTCTGTATCTCATAGATTTGCATGTTCATTTGTCACAAAGCTTATGTTTATTTATCTTTTAATATATAATGGACGATACCAGCTCAGTGTGGGTAGAATTCAGGTGCCGCTGTAGCTGGTGTATACACAGAATTAATGCAGGTAACTGTTTGGATATATCGGGTTTTTGAAACGCAAATAGAGCCTGAGGGGATATTTATGGTGCCGCTGTAGCTAACAATGTCAGGGCTTGTTATATACACAGAGTAATAGTCCCTGATCCTATATTCACAAACACTGTTTATCCATCAGTGACATTTTTAGATGTAACATGTTTTTTGGTTGATGAATAAATGTATTTATAGCTCCAGATGGGGATTTTTGCAGGGTTTTTGTTGCATCTGTTGAGGAAATTTAAATGCTACTGTAGCTGAACAGATTTTCTCACGGATTAACAGATGCATGCATTGATGATGATATTTGGGCGCTCTTGTAGCTGAGGACTGCTTTTATATCTATACATGAATATCTAATGCCCAATACTGAGTGACTGATGGAGTATTCTCAGTCCAGCTGTGACACTGAGGGGTTTAAATACTCCAGCAGCACTGCTGTGTCTGATCCACTCACACAAGTACAAAACACACCGTGACCACCACGTCAGTGTCACTGCAGTGCTAAGAATGATCCTGATTATACCTGCGCTGTGGGGTTCCTGAGCACTGACGAACAAGGTGAAAAGGGGCTATCAAAGTATGCAGAGCAACAGATGGACTACAGTCTGTAATTGTAGAACTACTAATTGAAGTGCTCCTGTGTGGTCAGTGGAGCTGAGAGAGTGGACAGTGTATCCTCAATGATTAGGAAATGCAAGCCTGCCTAATAATTCTGGTGTGAAATGGTTGATGGTGAATGGAACCAGACGTCTCCCCACATACAACACACAACTGCAGCTTGATTTTGGTACAATATGAATGAATATAAAATACTTTATTGTTGTTTTTAATATGATTTGAAGAGGATTCATTAGAGAGAATGATTAACTGTTGGTTTTAAACATTCATTTGCTTTATTTTTGTTTCAGAATTCAGAAGGAATTGGCTGATATTATGTTGGATCCTCCACCAAACTGCAGGTGAGTGAAGCCACGCTCTCCCCCTTTAATCCTCCGTCTCCTCTGGGGTGCACTTTGTTGTTTTGGCTTTGTTTGGTTTATGTGATTAAGATCAGCAGGGTCAGTTTTTCTCGCTTTTAGGACAGTGAAGTTCTGAGCTACAGTTGTATAAATGAGTCTGAATGTTGGTGGGTAAGAACAACAACCTTTTGACCTTATTTTAAATTGGTGTGTAATAACATAAAATCTTTATTAATTTAGGGCTGAAAGACTTGGGGAGAATTTAATATAATGACGTTTCTTCCTGTTTTTTTTTTTTTTGGCGATTTTGATCATTTCAAATAAAATAAGCTCCAGGACTGTCTTTATAAACAAGACCTATAAGATCAGCCATTAATTCTGAGCGAGAGACGGGTCATGAGACACGTGGTTGTGATCATGTCCACACAGCAGTGTGTGGCCTAAAATCCAGTCTCTGATTTGGTGCTTTTCCACCAACGTGGAACGGGCTCAGTTTGTTTCAGTTTGTGAATCTAATTTGAAACCATTCAACGCATTTCCACCAACAAAAATAGGCTCCGGATCCTGAAAAGTTTTATTCGGGAACCAAAGAATAGTAGGT
This sequence comes from Hoplias malabaricus, assembly GCF_029633855.1. Lineage (NCBI taxonomy): Eukaryota > Metazoa > Chordata > Actinopteri > Characiformes > Erythrinidae > Hoplias > Hoplias malabaricus. The sequence continues at coordinate 12,121,026 of NC_089805.1, read as the reverse complement.
TTTTCAGCCTGAACCGTGTGGACGTCTGTGGGCGTGGCTAGTTACAGGAGCAGGAAGCGTTGGTGACACCCAGGAGGCGTGCACAGTGTAGTAGTCTACATCTTATCGCCAAAAGCTGGTCTATGTTTGCTTTTTGGAGAGAAACAAACGTTGGTAACAACAGCACAAACGCTCATAGGTCGTCTACACGCTCCGCCATCTTCTCACTTCTGTTGATTGCCGCTGTGCAGCGCCCCCTGTTGATATTCTGTGACGTTTTCTTGGAAATGTATTTCTTCTCATATTTGGTTCCATTGTTTGTTGACATAGGTTTTCCCTAAAATGACAGAAACCCCAAACAAGTCCAGGTTTGGTTGCAGGAGTGCGTGCAGGGAGTTTTTATCATTGAGCTGATTGTGTCAGTGATGTTTCTAGTGTGTTCTTTATTTTGGATTTAGTCCAGTGGAGTTTGTGAATGCTGAATAAAAAAAATATGTATTTGTAATTGTTGTGGACCTTTGTCTTGTCCAAACTCAGGAATATTATATATTTAGCTATACAAGGCTCACGTGTCAGACGCCCTTGATTGTGTAAAAATATGAAAGATATCATTGCAACCTAAATCAAATGTACCCTGTTAAATATGTATGTGAGCTATTACTACACAAGGTTTCACCAGTTTGGACCAATCAGAATAAGCTGTGGCATTTTTAGTTATCATACTAAACATAAATATTGACTTTGTGAAGCTGAGGTAGACGACAAACATTTGTTTTGACCATTTTACGCATGCTTGACTTTTTCATGAGCACCTGGACCATCTGCTGCAGATCTGTTTCTGTCTTTTGCTCCAAAAATACAATCGTTGAGTTGAGGCCTTGAAGCAGTTTCTGGGTTCATTTAAATTTAATCTGTTTTTTCAATATTAGTTTCTATCTGCGGTCATACGCAAAGGTTAGAAAACCTCTGGTCAAATTTAATGCCCTGAGTGGGTAGCACAGCCCCTTCTTCCCAATCCCCCTGCTCCTGGTAGTAGATGGCATGAGGGTCTTTCAGCTGATATGACAGATCTGGGTGGTGTGTTTACACCAGTAGCAGTGTCAATGATCTAGAGGGATCAAAACGGTCCCTGTTTTAAAGACCACGAGCATGTTTTCCTCTCTCTCTGTGTGTATAGTGATTTTAGCAGGAGGAGCAAATGTCTCACACTCTCAAATCACTTCCTGTGTATATGTCCCCCCCTGAATTAACAATGAGTTCAAAGTGTGGTTCAGATGTGTGGTTTGGAGCCTGTTTAGAGGCTGCCATCTTTAAGAGAGAGCTGTGTTATACAGCCACGTCTCAAAAAGCTTCCTGAGTTCTGTGGCTCTTCAGAGTCCACTCTCTTGAGACGGGACCAGCGTGGGGACAGAAGCCCCTCTCTTACCCTGGGGGTTTGGTGGTAATTATACAGGAAGGGGCTCAGTTTCTCAGTAACGTGTCTGCCCCTGTTCTCACACACGATCCACGATGTTTACTGTACTCAGAGTAATTGGGTTTGGTTTATATCTCGTCCGCTGGGTTGTTGTGTAGATGAATGGGGGAAATTTGGGGGCCACATTTCCTGGGTGTATTACTAGGTGTTGTGTGGGTAATTTCTTGGGGGTTCACTGTGTCCCATGTGGGTTGTTTTCCAGGTACGGTACCGGGTCTGTGTGGGATTTCCCAGGTATTGTACCTGGTTTCATTTGGAATATTTTCTGTTTATGGTACTGAGCCTCATGCAAGGAATTTCCCAGGTGTTTTACCACGTGTACCCATTTTCTGGGTGTGGTCCTGGGTCTAGTTTGGGTCAATAAACGGGTATCCAGTCGGGATTTGTGGGGGAAGTTCCCCGGATAGCCTACCGTGTGAATTGTTGTTCCTTTTTCTTCATTCCCCTCTTCAAAAATTCACTTAGGATTCAAACAAAATGTGTGGTCATTGGACAAGACATTTCTTCAGTATTTGTACATTTATGAACTTTTTTTATTTAATTTTTTTCAAGTTAAGTTTAGTTCATTTATCAAAGATTTACAGATTGTTCCGCATGAATGGTTTCTAGAGGGGCGCTAATTAGTGCAGCAGTTAGTTTGGTAAGCAAGTGAGAGGGTGAGGGACAGAGTGTATTTGAGTGAAGGTGTTTCAGTAATAAATTCTGAATGACTCCAGATCAGGTTTCAGGTGTTTTATAGAAGGGCTCCTGCGGGGGGGTTGTGTGTCTGTCCCACTACCTGAGAGTCACTGGCACATCACATTAGCTTTTACACTCAAACTGGCAGTAAAACCAAAATTCATCATAGTGAAGGAGAGCTTTAATCCCAGAGCCTGTTCTCTGCAGAAACTGTGAAAAACGTCCCCACGGCAGATATAGTTGTGTAGTCGCAGGCGTCACAAAGGGACAAAAAGGAAGAGTTATCGGGTGTAATATTGGCTAAAAGTTCAAAATGGGTCTCATCCGGAGGAATAGATCGTGATGTGTCTTGTTTGGAACATTTTCCATGTATAATTTTAAACTTCCCAGGAAATTTAGCCAACATTACACCCGATAACTCTGCCTTTTTGTGCTAGTGCACATGCACGGATCAGTACCGAGACCAGTGTGGGTCATTTTCTGTGGACAGTACTGGGGCTTGTGTGGCTAATTTCCCTGGTATTGTACCAAGCCTCACACAGTTAATCTCCAGGTCCTGCAGTAGACCATTGCTGAGGGAATATCTCGAGTATCAGACTGGGTATTGTGCGGTGATACTGGGTGTCGTGCACGGGAATTTCTCCTGTATACTGGTCTCATGAAGGGGAGTTTCTCCAGGTTAAAGTGTGAATGATGAGAAACCTGAACGTTACCCGGTAAAGGTAACACTGGTAGAGTGCCCTGTGATTGAATGATGCAGTGTTATCTGATGCATTGTCTGGAGACTATTACCCTCTGAATAGAGAGTGATATTTGCATCCAAAATGAAGACAGCGGATTAGAAGAGGGCCCTCCCATCATTGTGTGTGTGTCTTTGTAGTTGTGTGAGTGAGAGCTGGGTCGTCTGAGTTGAGATAAGCACCGTCTCTGTGCTGATGATTAAACACTCCTCTCTGCTTGTGTCTAGACCTCGAGGTGGGAGCTGATTACACGTTAAACTGCAGTCTCTCATGTGTCTTGTTTGTGCCTGTGTGGCGTCATCTCCAGAGGTGTGTGTGTGTGATATGCATAGCTGTATACAGTTTAAATACCCTTAGTTGTGGTGTGTGTGTGTGTGGGGGGTGGTTTTGCTTAGAAAAGAACCAGAATGTATGATTTCAGCTGCTTTTTAAAGGAACACTAGGTAAGATTTAATATTTTTGCTCCTGGGCTCCCCCTAGAGTTGCAGTGCACAATTCCCCAAAGAAAATCATTAGAATCAGAATCACCTAATTGGCCACTGTGCTGCACACAGAGGAATTTGTTTTCCGCGTTTAACCCAATCCGTGTAGTGAAATACGTGCGCACACACACACACCCATGAACACTAGGGGGCAGTAAGCACACATGCCCAGAGCGGTGGTTTCCCAGGAAACAGTTGGGGGTTATATTCCTTGCTCAAGGGCACTTTAGTCATAATCTGACGGCTCTGGGGATCGAACCAGCAACCTTTCGGTTACACACTCAGTTCACTCACCACCAGGACAGCAGTAGTTTCTCTTAGAAAACAGTGAGCTCAGAAGGAAAGACAAAGGAGATGCCTGCTCCTATTTGTCTCCTGAAATAAGTGTTTCCTCTACATATATATTGCAGAGGGCTTTTAATTTGAAGCGACTGGTACAAGGAGAGGAGAGTAAGTTAGATTTAAAATGTTGATGTTAACTTAGACAGGTTTTACAGTTGTAAAGAACATTCACAAACACTGGCTGTCTGCCCTGCATCCAAAGATCACACCGACACTGCACAACTTCGGTTCTTCTTTGCCGCAGCACCCGCAGATTTCTTACAGTGCCACATTCATTGAAAGTAGTATTTTAAAAACAAACGTTAAGACCAAATTCCCTCAGCTAACCTTATTGTCTTCGCCCTGTACGACTCTCTCTGCTCCAAAACAGACAGCGGAGGCTCTGAGTCAGTGCAGAAGCATACGTTGGCCACTAGAGAGCGAGGCCGATTGTGCTCTCTAGGACTCCCAGACTTGGACAGCAGAGGCTTTTTGCTACAGCTTGGATTGATGCTGTCAGTGTCTTTTAACAGTGGCGCATCTGTAGTCAAGTTCATGGTAATGGGATCATCAGTTTGAGGCTTGTGGTATTGAATCAGCAAGCATTGGGAAGCTGCGGAGGTGTGTGTGTGTTTTTTTTTTTTTCTTCCCCCTTGCACAGAGTTCAAGTTTCACCTCACACTCTTTGATGGTGACCTGTGCAGAGAGCTGTTTTTATCTGAGTCGTTCACACCATCTTCCCTTGGAAAAAAAAGGCCTTGAAAGAAAAGCTGTCTTTTTAATTGTCTGCTTTTAATTGTCTTCATCTTTAGCACATTTTGAGAAACCCATTTAAACCCTCCCTCCACATAAACCCCTTTTTCACTGAGATGACTGAACTGCATTATGTGGTGATTTACAGGTCTCTGGCCAATCAGCGCTCTGCAGGGTTTACACCTCACATTCAGTACCTACTTGGCACGTTTGGAACCATAAGTGAGCAGGGACTAAACGAACCCAGTTCCAGGACCAGATTTGGCCAGTGTAAAATCAAAATGTCCAAGTCAGGTCGTCTAGGTTGCATGCAGTTGAAAAGCACCAAATATCTCTCAGTTGAGCTGAGAACACATAGGGATCCTCCAGGAGGAGCTAGAGGACGCTGTGGGGGCTGAGATTCTTAATTCGTCCTTTGTCTCTGTGACTCTGAAAAGGATTAAGTGGAAAAAGACGAAAGATGAGATGTGTTTGAGGAGAAACAAATCTGTTATGAGAACTGGGTTCTTGAAGTTATCAATCAGTTAAATCAATGGCCTGTTGCAGCTCTTCTCTGAATCAAACTGTTGTAGAGATTGGTTTATTTATTTTTATTGTTCTGGAAATGATTTTAATTCACATCAGCGTTTAACTAAACCTGCTTGTGCCAGAAGAGGAATTCCACAGCAGACACACCCCCACCTTGAAAGAATTATTGGACTTTAGAAACGTAGTCTTGCGTACCTTTATACTCCTACTCCTTTTAAAGGGCACGTTCCCCCTTGTCTTCACAGTGAAACACAGTTCTGTTTCTTAATGGAATGTCTGTGACCTGCTTTGGTTAAAACCCCCAGCAGTGTTCTCCCCCTGTGTAAACAGCCCTGTTCAGAACGCCTGCTTTCAGCACCTGTTCCTTTAAATGATGATGAGCCTCTCGATGTTCACCCTGACTCCGAGCGCACAGCAGTGAGGAGCGAGCAACAGAAGCTGTGGTTCTTAGCTGTTTTCGCTCGGTTCTCTTTCTTCTAATCTTTTTTTTTTTTTTTTTTTTTTTTTTTTTTTACTCAGTGCTCTCATTTCTCCACGCTCATTGTGTCTGTTTTGCTGCGTTTAACCTGGTCTTTGTGCTCTCACATAAACGCGGGTCCTGCACTGTGATTGGACAGACTTAGACGAGGGGGCGGTGCAATTCTAAAGTCTCTGCACTTGATGTCAGAAGCGGAGCAGCATCAGAACGACTCGTTTTATCCCGTGTTTTCTGGCTTGGGCTGTGCACAGAAAACTGACTGGGTGCTCTTGTTTCACAGTGTGTGGGTTGGTGGACACCAGATTCGCACTTTAATGTGAACACGCTCTGAAGAAGGGAGTTTAACATAACCTGCTCACTTTAAATTAGGTTTTTGCTTCTTTCCTTTCGGGTATTTTATTTTATCCTCTCATTCTTACAAATCCATACTCTAGATTTTCTTTTCTGTTTTCCTCTCTGTCACATTTGCCTCTCATTATTACACTATACCCTCTCCAATTTGCCCTTTTTCCATCTCTCCTCCGTCCCTCTTTTGCTCCTCTGTGGATTTTGGCCTGTGGGTGTCACTCAGTCACACTTTTCAGGATTCCACACATTCCTGCGCCCGGGGCTGAGTAACGAGAGCGAGCCTGAAATTAAAAACGCAGCACCGGGCTATAATTGCCTCACGTCCTGCGAATGGAGCCTAGTGCTGTTTGTCAGACACTCCTGTTGTTACTCATCCTTTTCATGGTCCAGTGATTTGATGGAAAGGTTTTGAAAATCCTGTCACACTGACCCTGCGTGAAATGTATAGTGTAGAAGAAATGTTTTCTTTGGCTTCTCTTCGGGTGTAAAACAGGTTTGCTTAAACAGGTTTGCTTCAGCCGCGTTGGTGCTCTTTGATCATTTTCTGCCACTGTGTGCTGTAGGAATAAGCCATGTGGTGTAAATGGCCGAGACATGCCTCACCTACAGTGTTTCATCATTGAAATTTGCATACTATCAGTTTAACCAGTCAGATATTCCCATTCTGTCCTCATCTTTCATTTCTCGCCCGTATCCAGGATTCCAAATCAAAGCTAGAGCTGGGTGATATGATCGTCAATCAGTATCATGATTTATTGAACCTTTTTACCTCGTTTACAATTCATTTTATTAAAAGTATTATTTTCATAGTTCATGGATGGGGCTTGTAATGTAAATGTGTCCTGTTGTATGTTCACATTAAAACTACAGCTTTAAAATCATTGTGATACTAACTGTGAAACCAGTAATAGTAAGAATAGACTTTCTGTCATTTCTACTCTGGGCACTGCACTACAGAAACTGCATTGTGTAACTTGGAGGGCAGGAAACCACCACTCTCCCTCCCTGTTGATTTCAGGACAGTGCTGTTAAAGGTTAAAAGGAATAACACTTGCGGAGAGCCCAAATCTTATCAAAATCTTAGACTGTTGCTTTTAAATATCCTATAATCCAATAAATAAAATAAAAGCACCATGTTTAAACAAGATGACATGCATTCTTTCTTACGTTTATTGCTCTTTAAAAGAGTGTAATTACATTATTATGCTTTTGTTATAATATCCATTGCAATGCACTATTGTATTGTCTGCTCTTACATGTGTTATCAGCTAGGCCCTAATTGGAGGCGCCCAGAGATTCCCAGCCCTACCTCGGTCTAATAAAACGCGTATGGTTTGTGTATGGAGCTCTAGAGCCTCTGGAGGCTGTTTTCTAAAAGCCCCTCTGGCGCCGTGACCTTTTGATTGTCACACTGCGGCGAGCTAATGTTTATGGATGCTGTCAGATGCGTGACGCTGGAAGGACAAACTCCAGGCGACACTGAGCCGTGAGCTCAGGCTCGAATTATCCATATTAAAGTGGATCTTTAAAGTGGATTTCCTCCTTTCGACAAGACTGCCCACATTCCTCTGTTGCTGCTCTGAAGACTCTCCAGAGCAGGCCTCGGCGTTACATGTGAGATGTGGGGAGGCGTTTTGCTCGGTGCAGGAAAACAGAGGGGGGGTGGGTGGGTTGCTTTCATGGTCCCGTCTCTTGAAATTCACCAGGATTACATCAGAATTTCTGATGTAATCAGTGGAGAGGCTGCACGTCTGTGCGTTAAATCTGTTTTGAGCTGAAGTCGTCTGTGGTTTAGGTAATTGACGCCCACCTGGTTAACTCCCGTTAAAATGAAAATTCTCGCACACAAACGCTGAACGGTCCTTAATGTGTTTTATTTTGGGTTTTGTTTTAAACGTTAGAAGCTTTTAAAGCTGGAAGGGGGGGGGGGGGGGTGCGTTTTATTTTTAGAAACATATAGTGTGAACATTTCCTGATGAATGGACCAATAGAAGTGCAACAGAAGTGGAATAAAACCTTTTGGAGAAGCGTGTTTTTTATTGGACAGCGATGTTGTCTGTTGTGCTGTATCTTGTTTCCTTTTGCTCTGTGTCTCTTTTCTTCACTCTGTCTTTTTGTTTGTAGTTTCTCTCTCTATTCTGTCTCTCTTATTCCTGCTTTCTTTGTCTCTCACCTTCTCATTTCGTCTCTCTGTCTCCTGCCTCTGTCAAACACCAAACTCAGGAGAATCTCTTGAGAAACTGTGGAGTATGGGGTCCGGAGATGTCCCGGAGCGGTCGTGCACAGCAGGAGATTTTCTGCGTGAGACGCGCACTCGCGGTAGGGAATGAAACGTGTGGTTTAGGTGTTGGTGCGGAGTTTGTGTGGGAGAAGCTCCGGAACATTTCTCACTCTGTTCTTACATGTGCTTACTCAGCTTCTGCCATAGTCTTTACCGGGGTGTGTGGAGGGTAAGGTCTGGGTAAAGTCCGGGAGGAATTTTGTGGGTGGTCGCATTCACACAAACACTTCCTCCGGGTAAACTCCGGGACATTTCTGGATTACCGTGCATGTGTGAACTCCCCTAGCTGTAGTGCAGCATGTTCATGTGCTTTGAGGAGTGGCTTTTAAATTTGCTGCTTAGAGGGGAGATCCAGTTGGATGTTTTCAAAACCTGCTTAATCTCACTGCTTTCTGTAAAATAATCTATTTCAGCTTTAATTGATTTTTTAAAATTAGAAATCTCTCTTGTGTGAAATCAGAGGTGTGTAGTTCAGATTTTTCCAAAAGTCACAACTTCCTTGCTCTTTCAAAACATGTAAACCTAGCTTAAAGGTACAGTGTGTAAATATTTCTGCAGCCTGGAAAGAAGAGTGGGGGAGGGGCGCTCTTGTAATCCTTTAAAATTGCGTCTCTGACTCTTATTTTATACATATACATTTGTTCTGAAGTGGTTACATATTGTGAAGGAATAAAATACCAGTATCGTGACTAATCAGTTATGCAAATGTCCGTCTAAAATGATTACAGCCCTATATTCACTTTGATGTCTGTGAACAAAAGGAAGTGAGGACAATAGGCTGAATGGAGACTTATATAAGAATTAAGGTGATAATGTTCTGGGGAAGAAAAGGCGACGTGACTCTGGAATTTGTAAACACTGAGTTGTGAGATTGTTCCGAATGCAGTTTTAAGATGTTATCATGTTGTCCCTCAGCGTTTCAGGTTTTTCTTCCTCACGGGAGGAACTGGCACTGAAATCTGATATTTTAATTAAAGGGTATTATTCGTTTTTATCGGAAGTGTCTTCTGATTTTTTTCAACACTGTGTTTGTTAATAACAGTAAAACACTCCTGATGTTCTTGGTGAATAATCGAGTCAGTGTTAAGAAGAAAACAAACCTGATTAAACCATCACACGTCACATAAAGCCTTTCAGAGATGGTATAATATTCGGAGTGGAAGAGAGATGGAGAGAGAGGTGTTAGGGAAGATATGGAGAGAAAAGAGAAAGACATGGAAAAAGGAGATGCAAGGGGAGAGAGGGAGAGAAACACCAGGGAAGAGGTCAGCAAGGGAGAAAATAGCAAAATGAGTGAGAATAGGGAGTAAAGGTTACAGAAGGGAGGAGGGGGAGAGAGTGGGGGGGACGAGTGTTTTATTTAACCAAATGACAGTGGTGACAGTGTGAGGGTCAAACTCTGTAGCTCCATTGTGCTCTCATCTTTGCTCAGCTATAGAGGGCAGTGGTGTGTGTGTGTGTGTGTGTGTGTGTGTCCTAAAGGCCATCTTGGTCACAAGAACAAACCTCAGACTAAATTTGCAGCCTGACTGTGGTGATATGTTGTTTGCGCTGGTCGTGATGAGGCTGTTTGTATTTATAGTGAAGTGTGTGAGATGGGAGTGAAAGCTCTCTGTTGTTTCAGAGCCTGTATTTAGCTCCAGACCTTTAACTCCTTTCATTTGTCTCGGCGTGGAGCTGAGGGTCCGCTGCTTGGTGTGTGTTATGTCAACGATAACACACTGTAAATAATAAAACACTGTGAAGCCTGACGTGGTTACAGCACCTCAGGAGGTTCAGAAATGGGTGAAAGTAAAAGAATAACGTGCAGATAAGCAGTGGTTAATGTGAAGGGTGACATTCAGGATCGTGATTAAAAAACACTTGATATAAAATTCAGAAAATGCCTCCCCCATCCCTCCATGTGCTGCTTTTTAGTCGATTTGCTCTGGAAACTGCTCTAATGTGTTTATGAAGCCCCAGTGTCTGTAAATGGGTAAAAAAAATCAAAGTGTCTGGGTCCGGTTTTTAGACAACGGAGAGACTCCAAACGCTGAAAAGCACCAACCGAGAAGAGGATGTTGCTCTATTCCTGCTCCATTTTGTCACCATCTTGTGGTGTTGTTTGAAGTTAATATTGAGATTTGATGTTTACAGACTCTTAATTGCTCTCAATCCTTTTAGAGGTCAAAAAACTTGTTTACTCACTGGTTCATATTCATCAGGCTGTCCTTTCTTCAGCAGAGGGTGCTATATCACTCCAGCTGCTTTGTAAGAGAGATGCAGTGTTTGTGATGCATGCATATGTTCAGTGTTTCAGACAAACTGAAAAATCACATCATGTGTGAAATACTCATGTAACTTACTAATAAAGCTCCCACCTCTGAATAGAGACAAAATGCCAGATTTTGGATGCTAATATGCACCTGTCTCTCTCTTCAGTGAATATAATAAAGCTTTGTGTTTTTCTCGTTATGTTTTCAGCAATTTCTCATCCCGAATCGTTCCCTGTGTTTTACTGCAGTTACTAGTGAAGAATGATCCGTGGGGGGACCATGGTTGTGCTCTACTGATAACACTCAGGAAAATTGCTCTTTCTCTTTTTTTTTTTTTTTTTTTTTTTTTTTTGAGCTGATGGTGTTGGATGTAATGGCTACAAACAGAGATAGCAAACCTCCGGCAATTGTGCAACTATTGATTTGTGACCTTTGGCAGTCGGAACACAACCTCTTTAAAAAGAATTATAGGACAAGGAACATTTAAAATTTTGTTTTTATTGATGTTTCAGCCATTTTTGATCATTTTAAACACAGTGAAGGACATTTTAAAAACATATGACTCAATAGTTTTGAATAATTAAATATTAACCTCCTGTCTGTGTATTTCCCAGCGCTGGTCCTAAAGGAGACAACATCTACGAGTGGAGGTCCACCATCCTGGGTCCCCCCGGCTCCGTGTACGAGGGTGGAGTCTTCTTCCTGGACATCGCCTTCACCCCTGACTACCCCTTCAAACCCCCCAAGGTCCGCAGTTCTCTTTTTAAATTTGTTTGTTTTGGGGGTAGCTTGGGTTAGTGACTCAATCTGTAATTTTGGAGGGGGGGGGGGGGGGGGGGGGGCGCTATATTTGAAAACATGACGGGAAACCCTTCCTTCATCACATCGTTCCCTCTGGAGGAGCATGGTTGGATAGGTGCTAAATATGTTGCTACAGGATACAACAGATTTTGAAATGACACACTCAGAGACCTTGAACTAATTTTATAATTTTCAAATATGTACAGATCGAAAGAAAAAATATTTTTAGATCTTTGTGAGAGAAACCGAGATAAGAGGCACGTTTCAGTCTAAAAGTCAGACACACACACACAATTTGAAACTTCATTTACTGGTAAAACCCTGGCTGGTGAAGTGTTTGACGCAGACGGTGTTTACTGCCGTCAGAGATTCATCAAGATTCTTTGCCATTCACACTCCAAAAACAATGTAGTCATACACACCTCTGTCCATCTCTGAATGCGGTTTGAGTGATCGGATACCCTGTTCACACCTGGACTTTGTGCTGGCCATTTGTGATTGGATCACCCAGGGCCAGGTGTGAATGGGGCCTGAGATTCTGCTCTAAATGTTTCTAAAAGAAAATAATTTTTGAAAGGGACAAGTGGTTTGTTTCCACCACATGGGTCCGGCTCGACACCCAGTCTTTATCTGGCATAAAATATCAGCAATTATCTGTTTGAAATATTGGCAAAATCAGAGCAACTCTCCGCTGCCGATAGTCTTTTAAAAAGAAAGCAACCCTGGTCAGAATGACCGCTTTCAGTGCCTGTTCCTTTAAAGGATAAGATCAATATCTTTCTGTTAAGTAAAAAGGTTATAGTTGAAGAGAACACCACGTTAAGTGTACTGGAGAAGTATAAATAAGCTTTAAAATGCTATTTGAACACTGCATTAAGACTTTTAATGGTAGCCTCTCGCTTAAAGCCCTGCTTGTTGTTCCAGGTGACGTTTCGTACGAGAATCTACCACTGCAACATCAACAGTCAGGGAGTGATCTGTCTGGACATCCTGAAGGACAACTGGAGCCCTGCCCTCACCATCTCCAAAGTGCTGCTGTCCATCTGCTCCCTCCTCACAGACTGTAACCCGGGTAAGATCCTCCTCCGAGACCCTCACGGGGATAAACTGCTCCAGATCGAGTTGAGGTGGTGTTTTTGGTGCAGAACTGGTCCAAATTTCAGAGAAAACGCCTTCTGTACCTGTGTTGCATCTCTGAAGTCTGTTGTCTGCTCTTGAAGGGGAATGGAAACTGAAACCAGTGGTTACTTAATGACTGTCCTGCTCCGTTATTAGAGCTGAAGTCACAGTGAAAACCACACGCTGGTCTTTCACAACTGCCTTTGCCACAAGCGTTTGGTCATGGGCTGGAGCTGCAGTGTTGCTGTATGCTGAAGCTCAGTCTCAGACCCAGATTATATCAGAGGAGGCCGTCCAGGCTCCTTTGGCAGTTACAGGTGTGGGCATGCATTCAGCTTTTTGATGCTCATGTATGATGCTGCAGACATTTCTTAATAGTACAATTATAAAAAGCACGAGTCTGATCTAATAAAGTCAGGGGGCTTCGAAATATAGTGATATTGCAGTGCTGAAATATCAGTGTGCTTTGTGTAGATGTGAACATCTTGAAGAGGCTGTATAACGTTTATTATGCATAGTGCAATGACGTAGTTTAAAGGTGCACTAGGCAATTTCACCAGCAAGTCTGTTATTGTAGTTCACCTAGGTCACACATCCCAAATCTTGACCAGTGCGGTGTCCTCCATTGGCCAAACAGGAGAACTGCAATGACACTGCATTTTACCCAACAGGTTTTCTCAGAAACAAACTGCACTTAGAATTTAAATTAGATATTTTATCTTGTTTATTGTATTTTGCAGTTTTTTTTCTTGACTAATAAAAGAAAATAAAAATCTCATACTTCACCTTTTAAACACAACATACATGATTCGACAGATATCCTGGATCCGTAGGGACCTGGGAAGCCTTCTGTCGTCTCCTCTGTCAGCAGCAGAGTTGTCTGTGTGTGTTGGGTGATGTTGTGGAAAATCAGATTTGTGCAGAAAAAAAAACGTTTAAACATCAAACAAAGACCAGAATGAGAGAAAAATGGGGGTTGGCGTATGAACGCAGCTTTAAAGAAATCAAGCTCAGACCCAGAAGCCTGTATAAGAGTAAAAAACAAACCAAAGATGGACAGAATAACCACTGTGTCCTGTACTGCTTCTATACAGTATTTCATTCTCTCCACAAAGTGTCTTTTCCCTGTTTTTAATCTGAAAACCCTGTGCTTTGTGCTCTGTTTTGTAGCGGACCCTCTGGTGGGAAGCATCGCCACTCAATACACAACCAACAGACCGGAGCACGACAGAATAGCCAAACAGTGGACCAAGCGCTACGCCACATAATCGCCTCCAGAGAGAGAGGGACGAGCTGCTGGTGGAGCGAGTGGGGTGGGGGGGTCCTGTAAAGGGAGTTGGGGGGTGTTTGGGTGGGCTTTATGGGGACGGTGTAAAGTCGTGTGCAAACGTTGGGATGTTTTCGATCAAATTTGCTTATGTTTTTGTTGATGAACACCGGAGGGGGGGTGGGGGAGGATACATTTTTCACAGTGGATATATATATATTTTTTTTTTTCTGCTAAATTTATGTTATTAATTTTATTAAGAAAAATACCACCGTATGAGTTGTCCTCGAACAAAAACACAATTCTCTTCTAATTGAAATGATGCTGGAAATAAAATGTTGAGGGGAAACAGAAAATGACACAAAGTCATGCCAGGGATTTAGTTTTTTTTTTTTCACAATAAATAAAACAAAGTTAGCAGAAAAACCTCTTGGAAAAACAAAGAATTACTGCTGAACAAATTTAGGCCCAAAAAAGGAATGCTTTTAATGCTTCATCTTTTTAGAAATTTTGCGCTAAATATGAGAAGGAAAAAAATCAATATCTCAGAGGGAGGAAAAAATAAAAAATGTGGCACATTTATGTCACTTTTTGTTTTCCTCTTTAAAAGAATTTAGCAGGAAAAAAGACTCAGATAAAGAACACAGTTGTACACTTTTGGTTTTATTTGCTGAATTTAACAACAACAAAAAAGTGTAACCGAAAGTTAACACTCATTTAGTTTAGTTTTTTTTTTTCTTTTTCTCCTATAAATAAAAATAATATTTAACAGAAAAACACAAATGGAGCAGAGGAAGTAAAACTGTAGCAAAATCATGACACACTTAAAGCTTTAACATTTTCCTGATGAACAGTCTGCATTAATCTGAAGAATGTACAGCCCTGGGGGGGTCCACAGAGATGGATTTGTTTAGTCTCATAAATAAAGCCTCAAGTCAACTGTCTCTAATAAGGCAAGAGCAGAGGGACATTTCCGTGGGACAGTCCTCCGCTCTGGGGATCACATTCTTTAAAGAAGTTGGTAGTTGCTGGATTTCAAACACAAAGTAACGGCACCTATGTTGTTGTTTTCTAGTGAACAGAAAAGGTTTGAGGAAAATGAACAGAGCTGATTTGAGCGAAGGGGTCCGTGCGGATGCACACGGCCGTACCTAAAGGGGCAGGGAGCGGGACTCGGCGGGGATGGAGAGCAGGGAGAATTTTTAAGGTGGAATTTAAAGTCGTTTCTGTTTGTTTCTCCCCTGATATCGTCATTATGTGTGCGCTTTTTCTTTTTTCTCTCCACCCGTGTAGAATCCTCATTTGGCAATAACAGATCTTAACGTGTCTTCCTTTACTTTTCCTTTATTTCCCTTGTTTTTCTTGGTTCTGCGGTTGTAAATTGATTTTAGTTTAGTGCTTTACAGAAAGGACCTTCATTATTAAGCCCTCGATTGCTTGTAAAACTAAAATCACAGCATGACCCTCTGGTTACCATGTCCGACTGTGTTTCTCCCCTCTTCTGCTATTAAAGTTACATTGGATGTACGACTCCGTTTGGCTTTTGTCTTTTTGATTTAACACTTGCTCTTGAAGACGTATGTTACACTGACACTTAGTGACCTGGATGTGGATGTATCGGACCCTGGGCTTTGTAACTGAGGCACAAATAAGTTTTAAAGTGTTTGTGTGTAAGGTGTAATTTTATAATTCAGAATTCAAACATTCTCCCGCTCTTGTCGGTTGTGTTTGATTCACAAAAAAAATAACCTAAAAACAGTGTTACTGCGCTCTGTTCCTGACTCTAACACTGACTCCATCTTTAAATGGTCTAAACCCACGCTCACACAGACTTTTGGACACTGAATTGTCCCAAAGAACAGAACAAACCCATCAGTCTTCTGCAGCTTTTCCTGATGGAGCTCAGAACAAATGCAGCACCCAATAAACTCTTCACTTTTCACAAGGCTCCATCTATAGGTTCTTTCCTGTTGAAGAAAATGACTGTGATTTTAGTACGAAACAGTCATCATAAAATGACTAAAGAGCCAGAGAATATTTTCAAGAATTCTGAGTTAATTTTCATCTTCATCAATCACATAAAACACTTTAAAACATATTTGTGCGTGTAATACATAGCCACCGTGTGCTGAAATTGTGTTTGAATTGCACTCTTTAAACACCTTCATGAAGTTTGACCCACATTAAAGTCATAATTTGCAAACAGCAACATGGTCCTTAATCAGATTAGAGTTACACTGCACTGTCAGGATATTTGTGAACACCACTCGCAGCCACAAACCTGTTACAACCATGACACACATCTTTCTCTCTCAGTATGACTAACACACTTTCACCCACACGTGGCTTGTATTTCACCGCTCTGAAATAAACCAGGGCTCGTCTTTAGAAGATTTACACAAGTGAATATCATCTTTGTCTAAAAACAACCCTGGATTTCCAAATTCTTTAGTTTTAATCATTATTTTTACACCGTTTCAAGATATTTTGTCCTGACAGTGACTGCTTACAAGTGAATGTGAAAGTAAAAAATACACTTAATTAAATAAACATTATATTTCTGCCTGAAGTTCACAGCTTCAGAATCACTGTGATGCTTCACTGATCTGTAAAGGGGAGAATAGAGCCTCTGTTGTACTTACTGTGGGCTCAGCACTGCAGAAAATGCACGTGATTTTTGGAGGACGGTAGGAAACCACACCCCTTCCCATTGATTTTAGTACAGTGCTGTCAAAACGATTAACACTAGGGGGAGCCATAGGAGAAAATACAGCCAGAAATTAGCTACTCTTCCTTTAAAGGAGGATGTCTTGAAGTAATAATTCTGTTTATTAAGTGCAGTAATGATGCTTTATCATCTTTGTTCATGTTTAAACACTGACCTGTAGCAACAAAGGCACAATGCACTGTGTGTGTGTGTGTGTGTGTGTGTGTGTGTGTTGCTGAACCTCTCCATGGCTGTGTATTAGTGCAGTGGGGGAAAATAAAAGTCTTTGCAGTTTTAAGAGATTTATTTATATGACGTAGTTACCACACAAAGGACCAGTGCAGTTAACGCCGTTTCAGTTCCTATCGCACGCACAGAGCCCTGCTGATCACACCTGGGAATGAGATCTGTAATGTTTCATACCCACACCTTGTCCTTCCTAAGCCTTTTCAGGTCCTTCCTAGTCATTAGGACATCGTTCCCATGTCTTGATTAAGTCACTCCCAAGTCTTAAGTTGTTCCGAGTCGAAGGATCTTTTTCCCTCACATTAATAATTCCAGCAGGACTCCGTACGTACGCAATAAAGTGGCTAAGAATAAATAAAAATAAATATCTCTACATTTACACAAACATTTGTTTCTCATACATTCACATACTCCCACAGTGAATACTACATACATACATACACACAGCATTTACAACAAACACTGCTAAAAACATCCTGGCAAGTGTCTTATTGTCTTAAATCCAGTCAGTGTTTGTTCAATAATGTCATTATAGATTTGGTTTATTTTGTTGTTTGGGACTGAACACAGCTCCGTCATCAGTTCAGACAGATCAGTAGAGTTTGTTCCTTCCTTGTTGCAGCATCCAGCTCTCGCTGGATTCATTCGTCGGCCACCGATCCAAGGAGCGTTTGAACCTCTTCAAATGACGATGGCGTAATAAATAAATACGAGCTGCCGTCATGAGTCGAATAAAAACAAACATGATCTCTGCTGCAGCTGGAGATTTTACAGATGGAGAGTTGGTGCTGGTCGTCTGTGTCATGTGGCGTAGAGTGACGACTCTCTCTGGACAATTGGCGCTCTGCAAGGTTTACACGCCACGGTTTAGTCCCTACTCGGCTCGCTCTGAACCACGAGAGAACAGCCACTAAACAAGAACCCGCTTCCAAAACCAGGACCTGATTCACCTGGTGGAAGGACCGTGGGGTGGAAAAGCACTATTGAGACTGATCGAACCTGCAATCTAGAGTTGATGGGGCCAAAGTTTAAACCATGGCGCCACTCTGAGACCGAGAGGTAATCAAGGTGTTGTCTGTAAAGGAGGTGTTCCAGTATTATCACTCTGCACGGCTGTGTACTGACTGGATTTAAGAGGTTTTCACTTGGTGCCACAGGGATGTCTTGTTTGCAGTGATCCTATTGCTAGAAGAGAATTAGTCAAGTATTACAGCATCGTGTCCCAGACGCTTTGCGCTGAGACACACAGGAGATCAGATTAAAGGTATCTATTCTGACAGGTGCAGGAAGACTTTATCATGGTGTTACACGAAAGAATGACATCATTCAGACCTCCACAGCTCACTGACTCTAAAGCACTTGTGGCTGTTTCTGCAGACAAGCACATCTCAGAAAGGGGAACTCCACTGATCTTTCAGAATTTCTGCTTTAAATAAAATATTAAGACAAACATATCGACAGAGTGCGTTTCATTCTAGAGTAACAATCAACAGTGGAATTGAATGGAACCAGACGTCCGCCTCTAAAAGCTCCTCACAATGAGGTCTGGTTCCGTTCACCACCACTGAGAAAAAATGAGAGTCTCAACAGTCTGTTCGCACTCAATGTGTTAATGGTGCATTTCCACAAAGCAGGATTTATGAGTTAGCTGGATAACGTAATACTTTTTCTATTAAGTTATCTGGGAACCTGAGTAACCCTGCTGTGTGGAACAGCCCCCAGGCCTGTTCAGATGTCGTTGGAGGGCGTGCCCTTGCTCTTGCGGCCGGGCAGGGGGAAGGCGGACTTGCTCTGAGGCTGCGTGAGGCGGCTGGTGAGGGTCGTGAACGGCTCGATGAGAGAACCACGCTCCGTGACGCTCACCTCCCACAGCTTCACCTTCTCTCCCCGAGCCCATTGCTGCGCCACCTCCGCCTCCACCTGCCGGCGCTCCCGCAGGTCCGACTTGTTCCCCAACACCATTACCATCACCTGCGTGCACAGACACACACACACGGGGGAGGGGCATGTATTAACAGGACAAGCAGACATTTTCTTTAAAATATGTTAAATTATGTGTTTGTTACAAACCTAAACCCAAAGTTTACCGGCAAAGACAACATGCTCATGTTTATTAAACACCTCTTTTAAATGGTTTAAATTAAGTCATTTTAATACTGAGACATTAATTTCATACTGAGAAATTAATTCAGACAGAGTGTCGTTATAGACAGGTTTCCTTAAGTAAAACCTGGAAAATGTTAGGTCTCTTTGGAGATATTCTGTGTTGCTCTGCGATATTAAACTAGGGCTAGTCTTTAAGAGCTTTACACAAGTGTCCAAATAAATCTATGCATCTCCAATGTCTTTATTCCTAATCTTCATCTTTCTAGAGCCTTTGAACACGTCACTAATCAATGGACCAATAGAAATGCTCAGGAATTGCTGGAAATGTATTTACATTGACTTCAGTTAGAATTCAACATCTGTATAGGTATTTGTCTCCTTGGAGAAGTGATCATTCTGGCTGTTAACTGCAGTAACAATTCTATTTTTAAACAAATAAATAAAGTGTTAACAGTTTTAAAAGGAATCAGGTTTATTTTTTGTAAACTGCTCTTCTCTGAACTCTCAGTTCCTTTCAAATGCTGGTAAAAAAAACAGGTGTCCCCACTGTTTTCTACCTCTTTTTTGTCCCTGGATTTGTCAATTTCCTTCTTCAGCAGGTCGACTTTCTTGAAGGACTCCAGACTGTCCACGCTGTAGACCAGCACAAAGCCATCTGCCACAGAGAAGTAATGTTTCGGGAGATCCTGACCATCCCGGAGCCCCCTTGTGTCGTATAACCGTAACTGCTCCCTCACTCCTCGGTCCGTCTCTACTGAGGCCACATAGATGTCTTCCTGGGTTTCATTGGATTCTGAACCTAAATCACAGGTTGAGCAGGTTAAAGTTGAATGTGACACTGTTGCTCAGATGCTCAGCAATGTTACATTACGTGTAACTGAATGGATTGATTTGGAGTGAAATGCTCTGTTCTAGAAAAAACACATTAAGGATCATTAACAGTTGCAATGAATGGAACCAGATTCTTAGTAAATTAGGTTGTTCTGAATATGTTAGAAATTAGTGATACTTCTCTAAACCTTTTGAGAAGAAGACATTTACAGCACTGGCCTGAAATTAAGGAGAAGGAGGGATGATTTCCTACCCTCCTCCCAAAATTACATAGTTTAATTTCTGCAGTGCTGAGCTCAGAGTAGCAATGACAGAGGCTCTATTTTCCCTATAACAACTCAATGAAGCATCACTAGGATACTGAAGCTGTAATGTTAAGGTAAAAATACGACCCAAAGTTGCTTTAAAATGTGTTTTTAAAAGTGAAGTACATGCATCAGAGGAGGAAGTCCTTGCTGATGGTGGAGAGAGAATAAAATGTATCTGTGTTGTAGACAGAGACACCTCATTTCATTCACAGCCACTGGAAAGAAACCTGAGTCGCTACAATAAACACACAACAGAATAACCACTGTTTACAGCTCAAACACTGAATTTTGCACACATTTCAAGCAATAAATACAACACATTATACTAGCATTCACTTTCAAATTCAGTAAATGTACAAATAACTTCACTGTTTGCATCAATAATAATTTAATCTGTGTAAAGACATCTTTAGTACTGACACAAATATATTAGCAAAAGTGAGATGCTTTTTCCAATAAAGTTGTTTGAGTTTATAATTGTGTAAAATGTATATATGAATGTTTTTACAATACATAAGCAGTCAATATACAATTTCACCCTAATGTAGTACACACTACAAGGTCAAAAGTAAATGAAAACCTGCTCATCCAACATTTCCTCTGAAATCTACCTCTGAAACCATCCTCTTTAATCAAGAATTTGCACCAATTTCCTGCAATAACAGCCCACTTCTGCTGAATGTGTTTGATTGCAGAAAGCCACGTAATTGTCATTGAGGTAATGCACTGAGGTTGAATGTTTAGTACTTAATCCAACTCCTTCAAAACGCACTGGTTGGAGCTCCATCTCTCCAGGGAACACAGGTCCACAGTCCTATGCTGAGGGCTTTATACCCTTCAAAGTCCACTCTTGCTATTGAGCAGTGAGACTTTGGACTTGTGCGGCTAAACAGAGCGTCCCATTTAATAAAATGCTTCCTTACATAGATTATACAATTTACATACAATTATACAAAAAACACAGAGATGCTATTATATATACACACACTGCTCAACACCATGTCTGCAAAGGAATAAGTTTAGGCTTCCAGGTGTTTTGTAGAACAATAATTATAAATAATAACTAACCTACATTATGATTTCCATACAGTAACTGTTCAAGAATAGCAGTTTTTCCAACAGACGCCAAACCACAAACCACAACTTTACAGCCTTTCCCCATACTCAGGAGCCTTTAAATATCCTACAACAGATAGGAAACATGAAGGATTAATTAAAACATGCAATTCAAGTACAAAAAAAAAAAAAATCACAAAAGGCGTTAAAGATTGGTTCCTGATGAAATTATCCGCTCCACCTTAAATGTGCCGCAGTTACATTCTGTTGAGTCGGGCGCCAGAATATAACCCCTGCGAATTTAAGGTGGAACAGATCATTAAAAAAAACGGGAAAAAGAATCTAATTTTAAAATCTCACAAAAGCGCATATTATTTAACAAAATCCAATCGATTTACTAAACTGTGAGCTAATAAAAACACAAACGAAAATCGCGAACAAACCTTCAACCTCAACTAGCTGATAATAACCGTTACATAGAATACGATGCGCTACTACGGTACTCTTATTTTGTATTCTCTCAACAGCACGACTTTTATCTACGAACCCTCCACACGTCACACGTTGTTATGGTAGCCCGTTTCTGCCAGGAAAGATAAACAAATGTATGTAAATCTGGAAACACTTTATTATTTTTATTAGTAATAATATAATTAATTACAAATTAAATAATAACTTATACCGAACAAATCTTTACTGTCTCATATTGTAATAACACATTATAATTATAATTGTAACATTTAAGAAAAAAACAATTAAGAAAAAAATTAAATAAATAGGAGTGGCTGTCTCTTTGAGGAAAAACTTCAAGTACATATCAGAAAAAATATTTAATTTAATTAATTTAAGTTTAAATAAATACATATTTTTAAAATATATATTTAACACAATGCACTCAACCCCTTACCCTTTTAAGACATATAATGCTTAATTACACATCAAAGCATTGCAAACATGTTTAGATTTAAAATAATTGTATAAATGATCAAATACTTCATACTCTGCCAAATATATTAAGCCAACAAATAAAACTATATTACCCATAATCCCTGTTTCAGTGTGCCGGAAGCACCCCGTGACGTTTTTCATAAAGGATTCTGGGACCTTTTCTCTTCCTTTCCGCTTAGTACGCCATCAAGTAAGAGCAGTTTTGCATTTCACTTCAGCTACAATCTGTTAAAAATCACCTTTAAAACAGGGTCATCCGAACTCGGCATTTCTTATGTCTGCCTTGTATCGTTTATTAAAGCAGTTGTAGGCGATATTTCGCGGCTACTCTTAATTTCTCTGTGTTTTTTAAGCTTTAGATGTCGCTGGTAGTGTTTAGCGGCGATTCGTTAGCTGGTTGTATTTGGTGAAATGTGGGGTCGAAAGCAATTGGCATTTGAAATAAATGTCGATATTTACAGTGCTATGAGAACGTATTCCCTAATATATTGCTTTTCGTGTGTGTTTATGTTGCGGTAGCGGTCTGCTAGGCGGGTTGGCTGTTGCATGGGGCTCACATGGCGGATATTAAAGCTACTAAAGCAGTTTAAAAATAATATGCGAGACCTTTGTATTGCTTTCAGTCTCTTTTTCTGGGGAAAACTAATGTCTGGGTTTTCATAGCCTGTCTTTGCAGATGTTTTGGGAGCTGGAATTTGTATCTTCTAGCAAAACGTTTTAAAACAAGTTGCCAAAAAAAGCTAAAATACAGTAGCGTTAAAATTGCTGTGAATTTACTGCACGTCCAGAAATGTACAGTTTGATGCCAAGTTGTTGTTGGAGTTATAAACTACCAATTATAAAAACTGAAGTTCACTTTTAGTCTGTTTTGTTATAATGATTATTGGAGAAAATAAAATTCGGCTGACTTAGCTACATTATCTCTAGTGGAAAATGAAAGATAGCTTCTAGTCACTATTGTAACCAAACTTGAAGTCATGTCCATTGTGTCTGAATTTCATGACTGATTTACAGACATAAACAGGGTAATTCTGCTAAAAATAGGACCACACATAGATAAGCTTATAGTTTTCACAGAAACCTTTCTGTTCAGTAGTGTTGTTCACCAAAATCAAAAAGTTCTGAACCAGTTCCAGAAGTGCACTGCATTTTGATTCAATAGTCCCTTTAAAGTCTGAATAAATGTGTTTTCTCCAGGTGAGGCATCATGGGTGCGTACAAGTACATGCAGGAGTTGTGGAGGAAGAAGCAGTCTGACGTTATGAGGTTTTTGCTCCGTGTTCGGTGCTGGCAATATCGCCAACTGTCTGCTCTCCACCGCGCTCCGAGACCCACTCGGCCGGACAAGGCTCGCAGACTCGGATACAAGGCCAAGCAGGGTGAGTCTGGACACTGAGATGAATATGAACTTTGTGTTGCTGTGTGTTTTTGGAACATCTTCTGAGAATGGAAAGCACTTTGAGAACATCTGTAGAAGTGCAAGTTTATTTAAAAAAAACCCTCGTACAGCCTGAGAATTTGCTGTGTATTTTAACAATGAAGACAGAACAAAGTCAGACGCTTGTATTAAAAGTGAGCCCTCATTATAATCAATACACTACTTTTAATTCTGAGTGTCTGTTCCATCCGTCAAGCCATCTCTTTAGGATACTCTTTTCTGGTCCACATTTTCTTTGCATTTACATTTGCTCAGTGAGCGTCTTGCGCAGGGAGCGGCTCTGAGAGGGGTTTGGAGTTAAACCAAGCTTTATGGTGGGGGCTATGATTGAAAAAGCACCACATGAAGTGAATGTGGAGGTCACTGCAGTAGTGTTTATTTTTATTGCTGCCTCTGTTTCCAGGTTACGTTATCTACCGAGTGCGTGTGCGTCGTGGAGGTCGCAAACGTCCCGTTCCCAAAGGTGCCACCTACGGCAAACCTGTTCACCACGGAGTCAACCAGATCAAATTCGCCCGCAGCCTCCAGTCCGTCGCTGAGGTTCGTATCTGTTCTGTAACGTGTTTTAGAACACTTCTTGTGTGCTGATATTTCATATCATATAATTATAATGTTCATATAATTTTATTATTTCAGTGTTTATAGTGAAGGTCTTGTTTAAATTAAAGGTGTAGTGTTGTGGGTTCCTATGTGGTTAAAGGCTAAATGTACAGAATCACACTTAATTGGAATTATAGCTAGTTTACATTTACGAAAACCAGCTCTACTGGACCTCATGTCTTTTGTCTTAAATTTCTGAATGCATTTGATCCTGATAAACCGAGTTCATCTGAAGTGAACCCGTGGAACCAGCACTAAATGTTTCAGTTAAAATGCTCAATGCAGGAACAGTACTTAAAAGGAAGGCATCCATTTTGAAGAAAATTAACGGGTTGTTTGCTTCAAGTACAGGTGTTGGAAAGGTTGTGATTACATATCCACGGGCTCCTGGGGTGATGTTTGTCTATTTGTAGGAGCTCTCAATTTTGTTTCCTTCTGGATCAATCATGTTGGTGTCTGACTTCTCCCCTGAGAAAAATAAATGTTTTTGAAGAATCACTCGACATTTTACTAGATTGGAACGGTACACCTTGCTCTCCATACATTACCTGGGAGAATTTTCCAGAGGAAATAGAACTGAAAACAAAGAATATCAAGATCCACAGGCTTTAATTAAAGTGGGGTATCATAATCAGCTGTATAATCTACTTAATGTGTCGTGTACTTCATTAAATATCCAGCATCAGTACGACACACGAGGACTTGGCTCATCCTGCGGTGATTTTAAAGCCGTCTGGATACATGTTTGTCACACGTGGATAATGTTTCATTACAAACGTCTCCCTTAGGGACACTGTCTTTAAAATAAAAATCGTCTAAACATTAGGGAGCTGCTCTTTGCTGTTCTTCAAGTGTAGTTTTAGAAATGTTTTTCATCTGTTTAATTTAATCGGCTCTAATCCGAATGCAGCAGGGGTCTTAATGTTCACCCTGTCATCAGGAGACTGCTGGTTTGTTCCCTGATGATACCTCTTCCCTCCAAGAGCCCACCCTCCCATTGCTGGGGGCATCAAATGGGATGGAGATCAGTCCTCTCCTGTTGTTTCTAAAGTCTCTCAGGAGTGCGCTGGACAACTGCTGCTCCTTTAAACCCAGAAGAAACTGTTGGTTCTGTACTTGTCCATTTTCCTGACTGTTCTCTCTCTTCCCCCCCGTACCTCAGGAGCGTGCTGGCCGTCACTGCGGTGGTCTCAGGGTGCTGAGCTCCTACTGGGTTGGAGAGGACTCCACGTACAAGTTCTTCGAGGTGGTGCTGGTGGACACCTTCCACAAAGCCATCCGCCGCAACCCGGACACGCAATGGATCACGAAGGCGGTGCACAAGCACAGAGAGATGCGCGGGCTCACGTCCGCAGGAAAGAAGAGCAGGGGCCTGGGCAAGGGCCACAAGTTCCACCTCACCATCGGTGGCTCGCGTCGCGCGGCTTGGAGGAGACGCAACACTCTGCAGCTCCACCGCTATCGCTAAGACTCGCGCGCAACTGTACATCTGTCAGAATAAAGTACCTTTTTCATGGTCAACACTGCTGCGTCCGACTCTTTGATCGTTCAGTTCGTCTGTGGGGGGGCGCTGGGTAAATTAATCCTGAATCTGTTTATGCTGCTCATACAGCTGCTCATTTAAACCCAGAGGAGACTGAGTTGGTTCTGTAGATGTCCATTTTCCTGACCGTTCCTTCTCTGTCCCTCGAGTTTGCTGAGCACTCTGCAGGTCTCTGGGTTATCTGGTTAACTCCATTAATCACATGTATTGATCCTAAAATTAAGGACTAGTAAAAAGTGTGATTCTTGCTGTGGATGACTGTTAAAAAGCTGTGGTTATAATTCTAGCCTGCGTTGTCAAGAACAACTTGACAAGTTTTAAAGTAGATTATTTCCATTGCATTGAGTCCCAACAAAGTCAGAGTAGTGACCTGTACGATGCGTTCACACAAGTGACAAAGTTAGCAGTGAACTATGCATAAACCATACTGCGTGTAGCAGCCGAGATGTAGCTGGAAGGCTGTTGCACGTTGCTGAAGAAAACGTTGCCAGAATTTGTCCGAGGCTTTGGGCTTAAGTTAGCGGTTTAACTGAGAAATGCTGTATTGTAGTACACCCCCTGATGCAGTCACAGTTCAAACACCAAAGCTGTTCTCTCGTAAGGACCTGGGGTAGATGCCTTTGTCCAGTCCGAGGAGGCCGTTTAGCTACTGCAAGGGAGTCAACGTTCAGAGACATGACTGGAGATCCACCTTCAGCGCTCAGATATTTTGGGTCTTGGCTGTAAATAGTCCTCGATGTTCATGCACAGAGCACATTTCATTAGGACTTAAGAAGAAGTCATACAAACCTAGTCTGAGATGGAGGGAGTTGTCTTAATTGTTGTGGTTTGCCTGTCTGGCCACTAGAGGGCGCCAGATTACTATCATCAAGTACGCACACTTGAGTCAGATAGCTGAAGCCAGGTCTGTCCAGAAAGGAAAGCAAAGGGGGACATTCCTATTTGACTATACTTGTTTTTAGGATTAACTTATCTGGTTAGCTGTAAAATGAACTGATGCGTGTTGGTCCAGACCAAAGATATCTGACAAGAAAGTGGCTCTCCTGGGTTCTGATCACTGTTTTACAGCAAGGTCAATATCTGCAAATGATGCACAACACGGGAGGCTTTATACTCACTTTTCAGCAACGTGCCCCGGTTAAATCACTGCGGCTGTAAGAAGTCAATTCAATCCTGAAAGGCAGAGCATAACTACAAGAAAACTAAAGTTCACTACAGGCATCATGTTAACTAATATCACCAGCGTATTTCTAAAAGCTTCAACAGCTAAAACACCATTTTCACTGAGTAATGGACATTAAGGAATATTTAAAATCAGACCCATAAAATACACATTATCCTGCCACAACAATCAGGAATGACATGCCCTCAGAACCCCTCCCAAGCATCTTTATTTAAAGACATTACTGACAGTCATTTCTGAGTGGTTCAGTAAGAAATTCAGAAGGTAGCTAATTATACAAACCAGATTCCAAAAATGTTGGGACACTAAACAAATGGTGAATAAAACTGAATGCAATGATGTGGAGGTGCCAACATCTAATATTCAGAATAGAACACAAATCACAATCAAAAGTTTAAACTGAGAGAATGTATCATTTTAAGGGAAAAATGTTGTTTCAAAATTTCATGGCGTCAACAAATCCCAAAAAAGTTGGGACAAGTCCATTTTTTACCACTGTGTGGCATCCCCCCTTCTTCTTACAACACTCAACAGACGTCTGGGGACAGAGGAGACCAGTTTCTCAAGTTTAGAAATAGGAACGCTCTCCCATTCATGTCTAATACAGGCCTCTAACTGTTCAATCGTCTTGGGCCTTCTTTGTCGCACCTTCCTCTTTATGATGCACCAAATGTTCTCTATAGGTGAAAGATCTGGACTGCAGACTGGCCATTTCAGTACCCGGATCCTTCTCCTACGTAGCCATGATGTTGTGATTGCTGCAGAATGTGGTCTGGCATTATCTTGTTGAAAAATGCAGGGTCTTCCCTGAAAGAGATGACGTCTAGATGGGAGCATATGTTGTTCTAGAACCTGAACATAGTTCTCTGCATTAATGGTGACTTTCCAGACATGCAAGCTGCCCATGTCACAAGCAACCCCATACCATCAGTGATGCAGGCTTCTGAACAGAGCGTTGATAACAACTTGGGTTATCCTTGTCCTCTCTGGTGATGACATGGCATCCCAGTGTTCCATAAAGAACTTCAAATCGTGACTCATCTGACCACAGAACAGTCTTCCATTTGCCACACTCCATTTTAAAAGACCCCTGGCCCAGTGCAAACGTCTGAGCTTGTGGAGCTTGCTTAGAAATGGCTTCCTCTTTGCACTGTAGAGATTCAACTGGCAACGGCGGATGGAACGGTGGATTGTGTTCACTGACAATGCTTTCTGGAAGTATTCCTGAGCGCATTCTGTTATTTCCTTTACAGTGGCATTCTTGTTTGAGGTGCAGTGACGTTTAAGGGCCCGGAGATCACGAGCATCCAGTAGAGTTTTACAGCCTTGACCCTTACGCACAGCAATTGTTCCAGATTCTCTGAATCTTTTGATGATGTTATGCACGGTTGATGATGATAACTTAAAAGTCTTTGCTATTTTACGCTGGGTAACACTATTCTGGTATTGCTGCACTATCTTTCTGCGCAACAATGGTGGAATTGGTGATCCTCTTACCATCTTGGCTTCAGAGAGACACTGACACTCTGAGAAGCTCTTTTTGTACCCAATCATGTTGTCAACTGACCTAATTAGTGTTAATTGGTCTTCCAGCTGTTCGTTATATGCTCAATTTCCTTTTTCCAGCTACTTATTGCTACTTGTCCCAACTTTTTTGGGATTTGTTGACACTGAAATTTTGAATCAACATATTTTTCCTTTAAAATGTTACATTTACTCAGATTAATCTTTTGATCTGTCATGTATGTTCTATTACGAATAAAATATTGACATTTGCCATCTCTACATCATTGCATTCAGTTTTTAATTTACAATTTGTTTAGTGCCCTAACTTTTTTGGAATCCGGTTTGTAATTTCACAGTTCTCTCACATCAACCCGAGTGTGTGTCGGAGGAGGGAGTGTTGATGCAGATTTGTGGATCAAAACTGAAGAGATTTGTACTGTTTCTCTTTTTATTTGTTCAAGAAAATGCACCTAAACAAAACGAATGGAATGAAAAACGGCCGTATTAGCATTAAATCAGCTTTTACCTGGATGCACATTTGTGTCCCTACACTCTCAGAAATAAACACACTCCTGATTACCTCCCTTCATCACAGAAGAAGGTAGTGTCTCTGTCACAGCTCCAGAGGCCTGGAGGTTGTGGGTTCGAGTCCCGCTCTGGGTGACTGTCTGTGAGGAGAGTGGTGTGTTCTCCCTGTGTCTGCGTGGGTTTCCTCCGGGTGACTGTCTGTGAGGAGTGTGGTGTGTTCTCCCTGTGTCTGCGTGGGTTTCCTCCGGGTGACTGTCTGTGAGGAGTGTGGTGTGTTCTCCCTGTGTCTGCGTGGGTTTCCTCCGGGTGCTCCGGTTTCCTCCCACGCTCCAAAAACACGTTGGTAGGTGGATTGGAGACTCAAAAGTGTCCGTAGGTGTGAGCGTGTGTCGCCCTGTGAAGGACTGATGCCCCCTCCAGGGTGTGGTCCCGCCTTGTGCCCAGTGATTCCGGGTAGGCTCCTGAACTGGGTAAGGGTTACAGACAATGAATGAATATTGCAAGGAAAGATGTGGAAGGGGTTAAAACAAAATATCCACACACACATACACACTCACACACACAAATTATGTTGTATAAATGTATTTCTCAGCCATAAAATTAGAAATACTGACATTATTATAACGTTATTATAAACCGCTGTCACTGTGGTGGGGGGTCAGGTTTTGAGGGTGATATTTGAAGGTCTCCAGAACTCAGGTCTTGGTGGGTGTTCCCAGTACCAACCCAAAGTGGTCAGAGGAAGGTAATCAAATCAGCTCAGATCCTTCCACTGACAACATCAACAACTGACCACCTCCGGCTGCCCCTTTGATGTAAACAAATCATCATAATCTTGTGGCTGATCAATGTAAACACACTGTGTACAGCTGAAGATGACCGATACATAAAACGTGAAAGGTAAAGATTCATAAAATAAAGATTTTGAGAAGATAGCAAGTGGAAAAAGTGTGTAAATGTAGACTGTAAAGTGGAGGAGGGGGTGGTTTTTATGGTTTGTTTAAGTGCTGTTAAGTCTCCAGTGTCCAGTTTAACTCTAACCACATGAGTCAAAGACTTCCTCCTGATAAAAGTAGGTTGATGATGGACAGTTTATGGCTGTTATCTATAAACCTCGAACATTTCTTTGTTATATAAACCCATCTTCGCTTGGCCTTAATTTTCCCTGATAAGACTCTTCTGGGTGGAGTCACTATAAACCATTCCTTTGTTTTGGTTTACAGCAAAAATAATGTTTAATTCAGTAAAATTTCAGACCTGCCGTTCTTTATAGATACCGATATTTATAGACGTTTTAAGTTGTTTTAAAAGGGATATGTTTTGAAGAAATTCTTTGCTTTGGGCATGTTCACATTAACATGTGAATCTGGAGGCCACCAAGCCACACACTGTGAAACAGAAGTGTTTCCTAAGTGTTTTCCTAAGTCAGAAAACTCAGATAAAACGAGTCGTTCTGAATCAGCTCTGCTTCTGACGTCAAGTACAGAGACTTTAGAATGGCCCCGCCCCCTCATCAGAGTCTGTCCACAGCGCTGGTCCCTTGTTTATGTGAGAGTTTATGTAAATACGAGGTTAAACGCATTAAAACAGACACAACAAGCGTGGAGAAATAAGAGCACTGAGTAAAAACTGAAAAAATGAGAATGGAGAAGAAAGAGAACAGAGCGAAAACGGCTAAAAACCAGAGCTTCTGCTCCGCGCTCCTCACTGCTGTACACTTGGGGTCAGGGGAACAGCAAGAGGCTCATTATCATTTAAAGTAACAGGGCTGTTTAGACAGGGGGAGAATGCTACTGTTGGATTTGATCCTTATAGTATTTTGCAGGTCACAGACGTTTTATTAACAAAATAGAACTGTGTTTCTCAAAACTGGGGGTCTAGTTTCACAGTGTGTTTTGGTGGGCTCTATGTGCCAACATTAATGTGAACACGCACCAAACAAGAGATTTTATTTTTCTTCCAATATTCCACACATTTTTCCAAATTTATGACAATGTCAACAATTGAGACGTGAACAAAGTGAGGCTGGGTGTCTGGTGTGAAATGGTTTACTGTAGAGACTCAGATTTCATTCAGCCACTGCTGTGTCTGATCCACTCGCACCAGCACAACACACACTAACACACCACCACCACGTCAGTGTCACTGCAGCACTGAGAATGATCCACCACCACATCACACCTGCTCTGTGGGGGTCCTGAGCACTGAGGAACGGGACAAACGGGCCTAACAAAGTATGCAGAGCAACAAGTGGACTACAGTCTGTAAGTGTAGAAATGCTCCTGTGTGGTCAGTAGAATTCATCTGATGGCATTCGGCCACATAAACTGTGAGATCAGGTGCTGGTGTTGGATCAGCTGTGGATCCAACTCACCCTAAATGTAAAGGAGTTCACTCTGCAGTGTGTGTGTCTGTTTACATCAGGATATGGGAAATACTAACTATGTCAGCACCATCGGCGGTGGGTCCGGAGCCTACCCGGAATCACTGGGCGCAAGGCAGGAACACACCCTGGAGGCGGAGACAGTCCTTCACAGGGTGACACATACTCACACATTCACACTCACACCTACGGACACTTTTGAGTCTCCAATCCAACTACCAACATGTGTTTTTGGAGCGTGAGAGGAAACCGGAGCACCCGGAGGAAACCCACGCAGACACAGGGAGAACACTCCACACTCCTCACAGAGAGTCACCCAGAGTAAACCCACGCAGACACAGGGAGAACACACCACACTTTTCACATACAGTCACCCAGAGGAAACCCATGCAGACACAGGGAGAACACACCACACTCCTCACAGACAGTTACCCGGAGGAAACCCACGCAGACACAGGGAGAACACTCCACACTCCTCACAGAGAGTCACCCA
This sequence comes from Hoplias malabaricus, assembly GCF_029633855.1. Classification (NCBI taxonomy): domain Eukaryota; kingdom Metazoa; phylum Chordata; class Actinopteri; order Characiformes; family Erythrinidae; genus Hoplias; species Hoplias malabaricus. Next base: position 12,089,646 of record NC_089805.1, on the reverse strand, counting down.
GAGGAAACCCACGCAGACACACAGAGAACATACCACACTCCTCACAGACAGTCACCCGGAGGAAACCCACGCGGACACAGGGAGAACACACCACACTCTTCGCATACAGTCACCCGGAGGAAACCCACGCAGACACAGGGAGAACACACCACACTCCTCACAGACAGTTACCCAGTGGAAACCCACGCAGACACAGGGAGAACACTCCACACTCCTCACAGAGTGTCACCCAGAGGAAACCCACGCAGACACACAGAGAACATACCACACTCCTCACAGACAGTCACCCGGAGGAAACCCACGCAGACACAGGGAGAACACACCACACTCCTCACAGACAGTCACCCGGAGGAAACCCACGCAGACACAGGGAGAACACACCACACTCCTCACAGAGAGTCACCCGGAGGAAACCCACGCAGACACAGGGACAACAGACCACACTTCTCACAGAGAGTCACCCGAAGGAAACCCATGCAGACACAGGGAGAACACACCACACTCCTCACAGACAGTCACCCGGAGGAAACCCACGCAGACACAGGGAGAACACACCACACTCCTCACAAACAGTCACCTGGAGGAAACCCACGTAGACACAGGGAGAACACACCACACTCCTCACAGAGAGTCACCCGGAGGAAACCCACGCAGACACAGGGTGAACACACCACACTCCTCACAGACAGTCACCCGAAGCGGGACTCTAACCCACAACCGGGAGCTGTGACAGAGATACTACTTGCTGCACCGTGCCGCCCTGTTTATAAATTATTTTAAATAATAAGTATAATATTAGGTACTTAAGACTTTTGCACAGTATTCTGTTTAGGTAAAAGTATGTTTATCAATCTATATCTATTACACTGTAGAAAAGTAAATTAAAGCACTTATTTTATATTATAATGGTGGTATTAAACTGTTGTTAAAGTGTCCATACAGTGTTATTACAGCTGCACAGTAAAGTAGAGTGATTGCTGTGCTCAGGCTCTTGACTCTAAAGCTGTATTTTAGGTCTTTGACTTTATCTGAAATTAACACAGCTCACATTTCTGAGCAGCAGCATGGGAGGTAACTCTCGTCCTTTCCTCGACCGCTTGCTCATGGCCTTTCCCAGGACTGAATGCAGTTGTGCAGCATATTTTTAGCCAAGGTTGTAACCCCAGCATTCGTTAGCAGAGTCTAAAACAGAGAAGGCGACTGGTCATGGTCACAGTGATAAATAGGACGTGGTCGTTCAGTGATAAAGGGGATAAACAATGTTTAAACTTAGCTTTGAAAACTTTTAGTACAATGTGCACTGCAGTGTGTGGTGGAAAGAGCAGCACTGTCTCTGCTTGTTTTCACCCTCCCGGCTTGGGGGGAGACATAGCTGGTGGGTGGAAATAGCAAGTTTTGGCATGACATGATGTCATTAGGTCATGCACTTTCATGGCATAGGGTCGGTTTGATGGAAACAGCCTGCTGCACTTTCCATTTTGTGCATGTCAGTGGAAACAAGTCTTTCATGGGTGTAAACAGTGCATCACTCTCCTCGCTCGTTTTCATTGGTGGGGTGATGTTAGGGACCCTCTCCATGTGCAATAACAGTTCTGTATCTTCTGATGGTGGGCGGTGCATTTAACTTTGAATCATGAAAGTGTGTCAGTGGGTTACATTGACACTAACTCAAGCCCGAGAGGAGGAGCGACTGAAGTGGGTCACATGGCCAGCAATGAGCACCTTACTCGAAAGTGCTACCAGACGAAGAGCTGCTCTTTCTGCTCTGATGGACTAGGACTTTAAACCAGGCTTTAAACCCATTTAACACTAGTGTTTCTGCGTTTATCTGGGAGCAGCCCCTTCTTCGTCTTCATCTGTTGCTCTCTCTGAGAAGCCACTGCTCTATTGCATTTTACTGAGGGTCGTGAAAATATTGTAAAAGCTGTTGGTAAACTAGGACCATGTTCATGCTTTAGGCTGCTCTAAAGAGAAGAGAAAACGGCCTCAAAACATTTGAAAAACAGGTGACCGAGGGCTTTCTGTTGTTGGAGGACATGGAAGCGACAAAAGCTGGTGAGTGTTTACGTTTGCAGTCTTATTTGTATTGATTTGCGCAGCTTCCTTTCCACATTAAAAGTCATTTAAAATATCAAAAACATTACTGCGCGAGTTTCTCATTCCAACTTTCTGTTCCACCTTTAATGTTGAGGTCGTCGTGTTGTTACTGCTGCACTGTTTAAGGTGGAAACGACATTTTGAGTAAGAAAGTGAAACCTCGGATCATAGGTTTCGAAACAGAGACAAATTCAGGGATAAAATGTTATTTAGATGTGATTGCAGTGACTTTGAGCGCCGTTAAGACTCAGGTTCCACCTTAAACCCGTATTGAGGTTACGAGAGTGAGGGGGTGCCTCTGCTTTAACGGTAACGGCTCGCTCGCGAGCTCACATGGACCACTGCGCCTAGCCATGTGCCTCTGTGTTTACGCTGGCCGTGCGTCCGCTGTGATTGGTCGAGAGCGGCCGTGACGTGGCTGTTGCATAATTCGGTGCGGTGTGTACACGTGAGGCGAGTACGAGCCACTCGCGCGCTGACCTACTTTTCCAACACAGGGAGAGAGGGCGTGGCTTGGAGTGTGAAGAGCGACGCGTTAATACTTGAATTTATGCAAATTTATGCACAATATGGGGACACATCATTATAAAAACGGCCCCCTTTTTCCTTTTTTATATACATGTATTTTTTTCTAAGCCGTGGAAGTTTCTAGAAACTGACGACACACGTGTGTATACATATCTATGTACATATGTTTTAATAAGCATGCGCTTTTAGGCAACATGCATCATAACAATAATTTATAACATGCAACATAAGCACTGCTAAGAAAATGTTATAAAACATTTCGTATTTATATTTTACAATTATAAATATTTTGTTGTATATTTGATTTAAACTCAACAAATTCACATAATATAATTCAGAAAACATGACAAAAGGTGTCTGCAAATATTAGCACACAAAATAAATTAATATTATTTTGGCCCACATTTCTTAACAGTTTTGTTTGCTTTGGAAGTGAATGCACTGAGTGTTTTTTGTTTTATTTTGTATTATTATTTTTGTTTAATATTTCAGTCAGCCCATACTACATTAACTAGAATATATTTATATTATAGTCCTTTAAAGCCCAGGTAATTGTATTGTTGTACAGTAGTAATATTAAAATATATATTACATATGTTAATCTAACACTAATAATCATTGTCCCATAATTAATGTGGATATTAAAGTAGGACTTTGTTCATAAATATAGTATGGTCTGTAATCACTTTGTTGAATTTCTCGTACTGTATATGCTTTATAGCAGGATATGATTTTTTCAGTGAGAATTTTCCTCCCGAAGAAGGAGGAAACGATGAATGTACTTGTTGGGTCTTTGTTGGAGTCAGGTTACTGTAGTGAAGGCAGTCTACACCCTTCTGAATCCAGCATTATGTAACGAATGTTACCTAACCACAGAGAATGGAACAGAAATCAGGTCAAGCCCAGAGGAAAAATAAAAGCCCTGGCGTCTGACTGGTCCACTTTCGTCCTGAGGGGAGGAGCAGGGCGGGAGTGTTATATATTTAATTATTTTACTCTCATTGGCAGAAAAGAGACAGTATTTGATCACTGATTCCTTTATGTATTCTTTTTTTATTTTTATTAATTATTTTCCATGAACATGCATGTGATATAAATCCACTGATTTATATCCCCAATTATAACATATAAAATTAATAAGTTATACCTTGTTTCCCTTGTTTTCTGTCTGTATATAAAAGCTTTTAATTTGGGGATGTATAATGAATGAATGAATAAATGAATGAGCAGCTGTCTGAGTGGCCTAGTTTTTTCCCGTGAGGAGGGTGCTATGCCTAGTAACAACGAGATCTCACTGCCAGAGCTAAACCATTTTTTTTTCCATGTGATGGCCAGGTTCGGGTTGGGTTTAATGCAATGTCTCTGACACATACAGGCAACTAGATGTCAGTGAAATGAAGAAGAATCAGTGAAGAAAATGGCTTATTGAGCCTGTCTTTTGTTTTTAATGTTAATTCAGCATTATTTCAGTATTGTGTAACTCTATGAACTTCCTCCTTCTGCTGTAACCGAGTTCTATCTCCTGTGCTCCTCCAGGGGGCGTCATTGCCTACATTAGCTCCTCGAGCTCGTCCTCCAGCCCAGAGTCGTGTTTGAGCGACTGCTCCAACAGCAGCTACCAGTCATCCTCTCCGCCGCGAGCCTCTTCTCCAGCGCGCTGCCACGAGGGTCCGGGCAAACCGGGGGGACCACAGAAGCACAGCACCTATAAGACCACCCGCTCACCCTCCACCAGCAAGACCAACATTACCAGTGAGCCTCACACTGCAAAACACCATAGTTAACACACCTTACGGCCCAAAGCAGCCCACTGCATCTCTCCTAATCCAGCTCTCACAGAGCTTAAAGGTGCAGTCCTTTGTTTTTTAATCACAAACACCTCCTGCTTTTCTCCCATAAACAAGAGCAGAATCACAGGGGCTTTAAGGCACATTCTGATTTTGGGTCTGTGCCAGCTGTCTCTGATCCATATTGCCATATTTTAAATTGCGCAAGTAAGTACGAACTTAATCCATAGGTGTGAATGTGAATGTGAATGTGTGCGCCCCCTCCAGGGTGTGTTCCTGACTTGCGCCCAGTGATTCCGTGTAGGCTCCGGACCCACAATGACCCGGAACTGGAGAAGGGTTACAGACGATGAATGAATGAATTCCAGACCCTCAAATTAATGCATTATAAAGCATTTAAATGTATACAATAATGCTCACATGCAGAAAATCATACAAAAAATTCAAACAAAATGAATAGAGGAAATAAATATTAATTTTACTGAACACAGTTTTGGTCCAAACCAACTACGAAGCAAGATCTGACACAAACAGCACTTTCATATTTTGCTATGGTAATTTTTAAAGTTTTATTGTGGTTCTAACAATATTTATTTATTTATTTATTTATTTGGCCCCATAGTGATTTATTTAATAAAGATGTTAAAAAATAAGTAAAATAAGACTAATTTTAGTAGAAGTGCACACTGAAGGAGGCGTCTCGTGTCGTACATATTTCAGCAAAGTGTGGAGATCTTTTTTTTTTCACAAATTATATGGTTGAGAACTTTAATGACCCCTTTGTGTGTGTGTGTGTGTGGGTGAGTGTTTGTGTGAGAGAGATGTCCTGTTTGCTGTGATAGTTGCTTTGGCCAGAGTTCCAATGCAGTGAAAGCGTTCTCGAAATACTACAGACAGAAATAGAAAGTATTTACCACATCTTCAGTGCAACACAGAGAGGGAGGATGGGACAAAGAAGGGCCCTGACGTATTTCTTTAGCCCCTGACCTACTGACCACCGGCACATGGGCTCTTCTGAGCTCTTGATTTTCCACAAAATTGGAAAACGATACAATGAGATTTGAGTATGGAATCAGAGCAGCACTAGGTATTGTGAAAAGGGACAGATTATCCTGCCTGTAATCTTCTCAGGGGAGGAGGGAGAGAAACACAGACTGGGCTGATCTGGACGGAAATAAAATCACAGAAGATCCCCTGTAAAAGATAGATTTATCCCAGGAACCGTGGACATTTAATGCAGTCAGAATCTACTCACAGATTCACTCTCAAAAGTGAAATACATTTGCTGTTTTTATTACATTTTAAAATACCAATCACAAAATTCTCTCGAAAGTAAAAGAATAAAGCTATTTTTTTCTGTTTTTTTTTGTACATAAATGGGGGTGTTTGGAGTAAACTGAGTGAATGTTGTGTGCGAGCATTGGGCACTGAGCATTCACCCTCTGTGTCACAAAAGCCTTCTTCAAAACCTTCCGCCGTTGTGATGCAGTTTTCCCCTGCACTGCCTACTGTTTACCTGCATAATGCAACTTAGCGTTCATTTTCTGAGGATGTGCACAACCTACGCGCAAAACAGACATAGGATATGCGAAGCAGCCATGATGCATACGCGAACATGTAGTTAACATTTCATACTGACCCAAACTTGCACGTAGTCTGAATGGGCCCTGTATTAGTGAGTGAAAACTTAGCATGAAAAGTAACCGCAAGGACTACGTAAAGAAATCTGGAAACAGTCCTGTCTCACATAGTGCCGTCACACTCTGGCAGTCCACAACTGGACCGTGAGGCTGTAGACCGTCCCGTTTCTCATTCTGCTGATCAGATCCACACGCTTCGTACTGTAACGTGTGAGGAGCTGAGAACTGCAGGGTAACGTTTGGTGTGGTCCGTGTCCTTGTGTGTGTTTTTATGCTTGCGCTATGTTTTGCTTGGCGACCCCTCTTGACCTGTCCTTATGCGTTGTCTCTGTGGACATGTCCTCGTCTCTGAATAGAAACACCTGTTACCACTACTCACACGAAAGTAGTCCCTTAGTGAACCAGTTTATACTCCATAGAGCGGGTCCCGCTGGTCTACATGGGCGGGAGCGTGTTTAAATAGGTTTAGCATAGAATCTCTGATAGATCCAGGCCACTAGGTGTCAGTACAGCAGCGATTTCTTAAAATAGAGTAGAGTCAGTGCTGAAAAAATCCAATCTTGAATTCACTGATCCTCAGATGTCATGGAAACTAACTTAATTAAATATCTGTCTGAAGTTATAAAGAGTATTTCATGTGTCCTTTGTGATTGGGACATAAGGGATGGGGATAAGGAGCCACTGGAAAAGTGAATTGTGGTTCTTTTTGCTTCCTAAAGCTACACCAACCTGAAAAGTGGATCTCAGTGGATAATAAAACAAATAAATTTTGGTATATTGTGAGTTTACTCTCTAAAAACATGTCAGATTCTTACTACACTGTAGATCGTAGACTGAAGATTGTGTATCGATATAAGTCTTCCTTTTATCACTTATATAAACATGTGTTTCTAGGACACAACCCATAACCCACAGTTTCCCGTGCTCCACTTCTTCAGTCAGTATTTAGTTTAATTGCCTCGTAGTAGATCTTTGATTACCGTCCGTCACAAGCACTCTACAAACATAACCTTTGTCCTGACCTCAATATGGATTATAAATCTGCATCATTAAATAGATATGAGGCCATTTGGTAACCAGAATGTACACTATGTACATGAAGTTTTTAATGATCAAGGATTTCACAAACACAGTGTAATAATGTTAAAGTCCTGTAAACACAGTTTAAAAGAGAGAAGATCCGGTTACTGTCTGTTCAGAGATGAGGATGTCTAACAAGGACAGCACAGTGGTGCAGCAGGTAGTCCCTCTGTCACAGCTCCAGGTTCCTGGAGGTTGTGGGGTCTGTCTGTGAGGAGAGTGGTGTGTTCTCCCTGTGTCTGCGTGGGTTTCCTCCAGGTGCTCTGGTTTCCTCCCACACTCCAAAAACACACGTTGGTAGGTGGATTATAGACTCAAAAGTGTCCGTAGGTGTGAGTGAATGTGACTGGCGCCCCCTCCAGGGTGTGTTCCCGCCTTGTGCCCAGTGATTCTGGGTAGGTTCCGGACCCACCGCCTCCCTGAACTGGATAAGGGTTACAGACAATGAAATGGAAAATGTAAAACTAACGCAATAACACATGATATTTCATTAAACCACAGACCACACCAGTTATATGAGTTGTAACAGATCACATATAAACCACGTAGAAGCTTTAGGAGAGTGTTATTTTTATGAGCATGTATGGTTGTAAAGGCCACGACAATTTAACATGTTGCTGTCAAAAATGCTGAATAGGGCAGCTATTGGGTTAACAGTTCTGGGTCTTAATGAAGCATCTGTGACCTGCTTTGGTCCAAACCCCACGAGCCCCACAGCAGCGTTCTCCCCCTGTGTAAACAGCCCTGTTCAGAATGCCCGCTTTCAGTCTCTGACAGTTGTGGTCTTGCCCTGGACGCAGGTGGCACAGAAACCGTCCACACATTAGCGGTTACACAGTGATTGTAACATAAAAAATGGCTTCCTTGCTCTCGCAACCTATTTAACGCTCTCTCGTTTTACAGAGATCAGCGGCCTGGTGCTGCTGTGTAAAGTGTGCGGAGACGTGGCTTCAGGATTTCACTACGGCGTCCACGCCTGCGAGGGCTGCAAGGTGAGAACACACTTAATGCTAGAAAAAACAGCGATACGACAGAGATGCACCGCAAGACATGAACTGAACGCTCACTCAGTGGTGAGCGGCGTAAGCTCGCTCGCTTGTAACTCAGATCTTGGCTTGCATAAAAAAAAACGTTGGTTGATTCACTCGTCTGTCAAGGTTTCACTGTAGTTTGATATTCCTCACAAACTTTACAGAACACATAAGACACAGAGGGGTGCATATCCACAGATGAAAATGGAGATATACAGGAGGAAATGTAGATTCTGTCATTCTTTGTTTCATATTTGGGCTTCCACAACATTCTCCTTTAATGTTTTCCTATCCTAAAAGTTACGTAGTGCAGTGTGAGCCCAGAGTGTCATCAACAGGCACTTTTCTGGAGCATCACAATTTTTTTGATGATATAATTCTAAGCTAAAAATATTACATAGTGTTCCTTTAATGCCACACACTGACGCTAGCTCTCCAAGCTCTTCTCTTATTTGCGTCTGGGTCGTTGTGTCTGATCAAGTGTGCCTGCCTCCAGCTGAGTTCCGACAGGACGTCACAGGACCATAACGTTCCTCCAAGTGCTTTGGCCTTATTTTTTGGGGCTGTCAGAGATGTTATGGAAGCTAATCACACTCTCACACCAATTCTGCTCCAATCAGAAAGGCTCTCAACCTGTATCTGTTACAAAGATCACACTTGTCCCTCTGTTCCCCACGGAGCCTCTTTCTAATTTTCTCTCCTTTATTATCTATCTCCCCTTCTCATTTTCAGGGTTTCTTCCGGAGGAGCATCCAGCAGAACATTCAGTATAAGAAGTGCCTTAAAAGCGAAAACTGCCCCATTATGCGCATCAACAGGAACCGCTGCCAGCAGTGCCGCTTCAAAAAGTGTCTGCTCGTCGGCATGAGCCGAGACGGTGAGGCTCGCCTGCTTTCTGTTAGTTCCCTTCAAAAGTGGCCAGAGGAAGGACTGAAACTACTAATTATACAACTAACTAAACTAAACTAAAACTACTAATACACACTAGAGACGAAAGACTAAGACTGAATCTCAATCAAAATCAGCTGCCAGAATTAACACTGCTGCCCATGACCATAATTATTATAATTTTTATTTATTTAACCTTTAATTTTACCAGGCAAGTCATTAAGAACATATTCTTATTCACAATAACAGTCTGGCATGTTTAAATATTGTGTCCAGATACATGGGGATGTGTTGACCCCTGCCCTCAGCTCTTTATATAACGCAGTGGCCCAGTGTGTGTGTGTGTATGTGTGTTTTATGACACCGCTGATCATATACCAGTAAACAAAATGAAGGCCATAAACACGTTCCTCGAATTACTGTCAAGGCCTAATTTTCAAAAATATACAGTTTATCTGACCTCTCGTAAGAGGAAGTGGATCTTTGGCTTTTATTATTACAGTTATATCATTATGTAAGGTTTGTTTATGTTATTTGAACATCCTCCTTTAACCCTCCTGTAGGGATGTAGCTGTAGTACAGTGGTGAACAGTCAGTGACATTTGGTCGCTTTTGTGAGGGAAAAGAAAGGAAAACTCAAAAGAGAATCTGCACATTTTAATGCATTACTATAAATTTGCTCTCATTCTTTTATTGGGACAACGTTATTAAAGCAACATTAAGTTGTGTGATTACATTAAAATTACAGCTTCAAAGTCATTATGATGATCCACTGAGCTGTAACAGGGTGAATAGAGCCTCTGTCGTTGCTACTCTGGGCTCAGCACTGCAGAAACTGCACTATGTAACTTTTGGAGGAGGGTAGGAATTCGAACTCCACTCCATCTCCCTCCTTCTTGGTTTCAGGACAGTGCTATAAAAGTGACTTCCACTATGCAGCTGTAGGGGGAGCTCAGACGCAAAAACACCAACTCTTACCTTGTGTTACTTTAATAAAACACACCTGTAAATTGAGAGATACATGTTTAACGTCCCAGTGCTGGTCTGCTCTACATCAGATCACTCAGAGGGAACTAACTCTTGTATAATATTATATAATATAATGTGTAAAGTTATTGTAAGGTTCTTGGTGTATATCTTTAACTGTTTGTTAAATAATAACTAGATACTGAATGCAAAATCTAAATGCAGGATGGCGCAGTGTTCCCTTAGAGCACCTATTGTCTTATTTTCAATAAGAAAGCCAACAAAACATGTCATTTGACCAAAGGATGGCGGTTTCGGGGGTCCTGAACTTTCTCACATTGACTGTATGAATTCGACTGCTTTAACATCGATTGTGATTTTCTTTCCTCAGCCGTTCGTTTTGGCCGAATCCCGAAGAGAGAAAAGCAGCGGATGCTGCTGGAGATGCAGAGCGCCATGAACAACATGATGAGCACCGGCCAGCTCCACAACACTCAGACGCTGTCTCTGACCAGCCAGACTCCGTGTAAGACCACCTTCAAAGACTCGCCCTCGTCACCGGGATCCGTTTCATCGCCCCGCAGCAGCCAATCAGAGTCCGGCAGTGAGCCCGAGGGCCTGGTTGCCATGGATACCAGCCCAAGCTCTGACTCCTCCAGCGCCACGGACAGCTGCGAGGAGGAGGTCGTCGGCACCGTGACCCGGGCACACCAGGAGACCTTCATGTACAACCAGGAGCAAAACCATGCCACAGAGTCCATCAGCTTTAGCTGCGACAGCGAGGACATGCAGGATGCGTGGAACCACTGTAACGACATTGCCACGGCAACCAGCATGCTCCCGCGTCCCAACTTTACCCCTCAGGCTCCAGAAGAGTCGCAGCGAGAGGAAACGTCCCTCAACCACTGCCCAATCAGAGTGGACAACAGTGCCTCCGATGGCCACTGCCCTGTCACACTGCCAAATAGTGCCCCCAGTGGGCACTGCTCTTCTTCCATGATCGGTCACTCGCTGCGAGGAGCCAACTCCAATGATCGTCTCACTGGCGGCAGGTACAGCGGTCCGGTCTGGAGCGGAGGGAACAGGATGCACCTGGTGAGTGAAGAGAATTAAAAAGAGAAATAATACATTTAATACAATATTAAAGTGACTATAATTACTTTAGAGAAATGCTCAAATAAATAGAAATTATTTATATCTTACATAGAAAAATATGTCCTTGATTTTGCAGTATGTGAACACACACAGCGGTCAGCCACATGATTAAAACCACTGACAGGTCAAGTGGGCACCACTGATGATGTGTTTACAGCGCCCCCTGTCAAGGAGTGGTGGTATATCAGGCAGGACAGATCTTGAAATCGATGTCCTGATGTTCCAACCCCCTCTTCCTTTTTCCTGTCATAGGTTTGTCCCATGAACACTTCTCCGTACGTGGACCCTCGTAAGTCTGGCCACTCCATCTGGGAGGAGTTCTCCATGAGCTTCACCCCCGCTGTGAGGGAGGTGGTGGAGTTTGCGAAACGAATCCCAGGCTTCAGGGACCTCTCCCAACACGACCAGGTCAGCCTCCTTAAGGCCGGGACTTTCGAGGTATGTATCTCCTGAACACTCCATCAGCTTACATCACGTATTCATTCGATGAGATGCAAAATCATGATATTAACTGTAGGCATTAGAGCTACAATTTCTCATTATAAGATTGTAAATATTCTAAGATCCTTCATCCTATTGTTTTAGCTTGTTTTTGGAGGTTTTTAACTTAATATGATTGTATTTGTCTGCAGTGACACATTAAAGCAACACTAGGTAGTATTTTTACCTTAAAAATTACAGCTTCAAAATCATTGTGATGCTCCACTGAGCTCTAACAGGAAGAATAGCCCTTGTGATGTTGCTAAACTGGTTTCGGCACTGCAGAAACTGCACTATGTAATTTCAGGAAGAGGGAAGGAAAATACACCCCACCTTGAACTTTAGACGGTGCTGTAAAAGTGAATTACACTCTACAACTGTAGGGGGAGCCCATGAGCATATATCAAATATTACCTATTGCTTTAAAAATGGTATTATTTGTATAAAATATCGTATGAGTGAACTTGTGTGTGTGTGTTCCAGGTGCTGGTGGTGCGTTTTGCATCTCTGTTCGATGTGAAGGAACGAACCGTGACATTTCTAAGTGGTCAGAAGTACAGTCTGGATGCTCTGCGCTCCATGGGGGCCGGGGACCTGCTTAACTCCATGTTTGATTTCAGCGAGAAGCTGAGTGCTCTGGGACTCAGCGAGGAGGAGATGAGCCTCTTCACCGCCGTCGTCCTCGTTTCTGCAGGTACACAAACTTTAAAATGAAAAACTGAAGTGAAGAATTATCATTCACTAAAGCTCCAAACAGTGCAGTGTATCTTTAAAAGGTACAGCAGTGGTGTTAGAGTCCAGTTGGGTTCATTACATTCTCTTCTCCAGAAGGAGAGGGGGATTTCTGTAATCTTTCATTATACAACTGTGGAGAATAAAAGAACACAATAAAAGTCCTGGGGCGAATGAAACCAACACAATTTTAACATCTACTGTACAGTTAATATAGAATACAGTACAGTTATGATCCATAATTAAAGGTACTGTATACGCACCCTTGGGTAACACAACATTTACAGTTTTTTCTGAGAGTGTACTTCCTGAGAGCAGCGTGGCACATGGTGATTCGTCTGAACTGTTGCACAATGCTTGTTTTTTTACACTTGAGGCCAGGTTGCCCTGCATTATCTTGTAATAACACCATCTACATAAGTCTTTATTTATTGTAGATTGCTTAAATGAACTTTATTGAGAATATATTTGAGCATAGGATTTTATTAAATGAAAAAGATCCAACTACATCTAAAAACATGACTTGCTGCCACATCAGTCACTCCTCTAAAGCTGCTGCTACAGTTAAAAATATAGCTGTTTGGCCTAGATCGTAGAAACTGTGCGACAGCTGTCAAAAATAGACCCAAGGAGTATTTTGTGCTTGTGTGTGCAAGCATGAAAAGTTACACTGATAAATATAGGATAGTACTGTGGCCTCGTTACCACATCTGGTGTGGACTGGGCTTTTGAAATGGTCTTTGAATCACAACAGCACTCCCTTGTGGAACAGTCCCTAAGCGTATGTGAGTTGTGTGTTTTGGAGTGTTATTTAGTGAGTTTATCTAAGTAAAAGGAGGAAGGAGGACGTCGATTCTCTGTTGTTGCCCATGTTTGCAACCAACTGTATTACTGTCCATGTCCCATTCTAGATCGTTCTGGTTTGGAGAACGTGAACTCAGTGGAGGCTCTGCAGGAGACCCTGATCCGGGCTCTGAGGAGCATCATCACCAAGAATCATCCCAACGAGATCGCCATCTTCACCAAACTGCTGCTGAAACTGCCCGACCTCCGCTCGCTCAACAACATGCACTCGGAGCAGCTGCTGGCCTTTAAGGTCCATCCCTGAGCTCTGAGACCTTCCTCATCCTCAATTAACTGTGGACCATGCTCCCCTCTCGCCCCCAGAAGCTCCAGAACATAAGCAGCATAGAATAACTGAAACAGAACTAGCGTCTGGGGGGGGGGCGCTGCACCTTGAGTCGTCGTACTGTAAACTGATAAAAAGTCGTGTCTCGTGGTAATGGGAAAAAATGAGATGAAATGAGAACAGCAGACTAGGATGTGTTTGTGTTTTGATGTTAGACGTGGTCAGTTTAAGATCAGGGCGGTGGGGACTGCACTCATTTGCTCATTTTTTCCAGAGACACCCTCTTGAAGTCGTTTAGATTATTACTGTTTTAACCGTCTGTGCAATATGTGACCCAAGTTGATTGTTATTTCTCATCATCTTCTTTCAGATGTGAAGCACCTCATAGATTCGGCTTGTGACTCGCACTCATGTTTAGCAGGTTGAAGGCTCTCCACAAGGGGGCGCCTGAAGTACACAGGTTTTTTTTTTTTTTGGTGCTTCACATTAATGACACTATGTGTCCTTGTTTTGTTTTGTTTTTTTGTTTTTGGTCTGTTCATGGTTTTGGATCGTGGGCGTAGGCACCAGGAGAGAGAGCGTATCGTTTTTAACTTACGGTGTCTGACTGAAATATTTTTTATTTTTTTTTATTTAGAAGGAGGCGATGGCAGGATATTTTCCATTACCTCCTCACCTACGTTTAACACAGAAAAAAAAAACTAAATTAAAAGCCGTCAAGAGGAGCAGGAGTCCAGCTCCTCTCTAAAATAAAGCTGAAATATATGAATCGAAATAAAAACAACTAGAGTACAGAGGAATGTTGAAGAAGAAGCTGCTAATGTAAGCTTTCGTGGGTTCGTAAACAACGCTGTGCCCCTCTCTTCAACCGCGGAAAGAGACGAGAATGTTTCACAGAGAGATATATCTATATATCTATGTTCATGATGATTGTTTTTCCCTCTTAATTTTAGGTTAGATCATTAAAGAGTTAACTAAGGACACTTGTTTTTAGTTTAGTTTATTTCTAATGTTGCAGCTGTGTATATGTTTTGTGTGTAAGGTAGGGTTGTATATAATAGTCTTGTATTAATAATAAAAATAAAAAAATTATATAAATAATGTTGATAATGAAAAGACAACGCTCCGGCAGTGCTCCCTCTGTGTTTTAAGAACACACTCGAGAAGGAGCTTGCATGCACTGCCCGTTATTCACTGAGGTCCAGTCAAACATCATGGAAAGCGCTCGTAAACTTTGTTTAGGTTTCTTTAGAGCAGCACTTACACACGCTGAAATTTGTAGAAGATTCTTGTCTCTTTTGGTGTGGGGTTCATTTACTGAAGAAAAGGGGGGCAGCGCTTTTCTCCGGATGCTTTTACGACAACACAAGTTTAGTGATTATTATTATTATTTTATTTGATTTTATCTAAGTATCTCTGGATTTCCAGTTTTTGCTGTTGTTTTCTTTCCTTTTGTTTCCTTTTTTCCTCTGTTCTATTTTGTGGAATGAGAGTTCCTTGTAGGGATTTTTTTCTTTTCTTTTGTTTCCTTTTTCTTTTTGGATCAGATGTGCAATCAGTGACGTGTGTGTTACACACAGACATATCACACGACAGACAGAGAGGGAGCTCAGAGTGACTAGGGCTGGCTCGACCCATAAGTCAACAAGTTGGAATGGACTTCTCTCCGTTTCCACCTGAGTCACTGTCCACAGGTGTGTGTGTGTGTGTGTGTGTGTGTGTGTGAGTGACTCAAAGAGTGTGTGAAACTGTCGACAGAAGGACTGGCGCCCCCTCCAGGGTGTGTTCCTGCCTTGTCCCCAGTGATTTCGGGTAGGCTCCAGACCCACCACCGCCCTGAAGTGGATAAGGGTTGCAGACAATGAATGAATGAACGCGTTATGAAATACCACCACCACCCCATCAACTCCCTGTTTTAAGAAGTGTACAAATAAGTTTTAAAGCTTTAGTGTATCATATAAATATAATTTAATATTCAAACTAATTTGGTCATTTTATGGTAACAGGAGTGTCTTAATAAAAATCACATTCAAGAAAAGATGCAGTGTTAATGCGCTCCGTTCCCGACTCTAACACTGACTCCATCTGTAAATGGTCTAAACCCACACTCACACGGACTTTTGGACACAGTATTATCCCCAAAAACAGAACAAACCCATCACAGTCTTCTGCAGCTTTTTCCTGATGGAGCTCAGAACGAATGCAGCGCCCAATAAACTCTTCACTTTTCACACAGCTTCAGTTTTAGGTTCTTTTCTGTTGAATACAATGAGAATGTGATTTTTAACACGACTCACTGTAAAATGACAAAAGAGAAAGAGAAAGTTTGAATTTTGAATTACAGTTATACACTACACGAAGAAAGCTTTAAACCCTGTTTGTAGAACTGACTGCTCCCCCTGCTGAGTGACAGAGGGGTCCGACCCCAGTGCCCACGGCAAAGTCGCCCAGAACTCCTCCCTGTTCCAGTTTGGATGAGGTCTATGTGCACAGATTTTCCTCTAAATAGGCCACAGATGATGTGAGGAATGTTCTGAATGCAGACGTAAAGACACATGATGAATGATTCAAGGTGTTCGAGCCAGCCCTCTCCTACAACACACTTTAACATTTCCAAATCTAACCCTCCTTTCACTGAAGCCACTGCAAAACTCTTAATGATCCGTTAACTGAGCGCTGCGACAGACCCTTGACTGAAGCAGCTGACTGTAGTGTTAATACATTTCTGTACGATGGTATTGTGGTGAGAAATGCTGTATTTTTCAGACCTTGGTGCTGATTTAAGATAAAATCCCAGGGTTTTAGTGTTTTAAATCCTCTCAGCTCCCTCTCTCTCTCTCTCCGTTTCCACCTGAGTCTCTCAGACTGAACACTGTTTTGCCAAAAACTGAAGAAATCTCTGGTCTGTATTGGTTTTGTTTTGTGAAAGCATTGCAAAATACCTAGATTTCTATGTGTAACATATATAAAAAATTATATATATATATATATATATATAATATACATATTACATATAAAATAAAAGAAAAAAATGAACTCTTCCTTCCGAGGTGTTCTTTTCTATCACTTCAGCAAACAACATGATCACTACATACAGCTTTACGTTCAAGACAACAAAACCGCGGGCTCCTGTCAGCCTTGCTTTGCTTTTATGGCAGCTAAACGGAGGTTGGGTTCCTCGGGAACCAGGGCACCATCGCTCCAGAACTCTCCAGAAAGTCTGTGGACTCTCCAGGTCCAGTTTTGTGGGAGGAATGTAATGCAGAAAGTGGGAAAGACAAACAGAGGACACAGGTCCAGGCTGGTGGCAGATGGAGGCCCTAAAGCCTTTTAAGAACCGCAGGACTGACCCGTTTCCACCGATCCACGTCCAGTTTGGGGCTCACTGTTAAAACTGGCCCACTTTCGGGTTTGGGTTCATGTCCGTGTCTTAAGCATTCGTCGCAGGTCTTTATTCTTTATTTCTGCTTCTCCTTTAGCAGCAGGGCAGGGGTCATTCAGATGAATCTTAAGATGGTGGAGACAGTCACTAAACACTCCCTTACGTTTACTCACATCTGTGCTTTTTAATAGAGTTTTATATTTGTTTTCAAGACTTTTCAGATATTTTAACTCAACTATGATGAACTTTGCCCAACTTATGAAAGAATAATTGATCGTAGATTACTTTCAATTAAACCTTTATTAAATTCAGTTCATTCCCTCTGCTGTAAAGTTAATGTAAAAGGTAAAATGTAAAAGGACGTCACATTGGCACAGCAGGTAGTGTCTCTGTCACAGCTCCAGTGTCCTGGAGGTGGTGGGTTCGAGTCCCGCTCTGGGTTACTGTCTGGGAGGAGTGTGGTGTTTTCTCCCTGTGTCTGCATGGGTTTCCTCCGGGTGACTGTCTGTGAGGAGTGTGGTGTGTTCTCCCTGTGTCTGCATGGGTTTCCTCCGGGTGACTGTCTGGGAGGAGTGTGGTGTTTTCTCCCTGTGTCTGCATGGGTTTCCTCCGGGTGACTGTCTGGGAGGAGTGTGGTGTTTTCTCCCTGTGTCTGCATGGGTTTCCTCCGAGTGACTGTCTGTGAGGAGTGTGGTGTGTTCTTCCTGTGTCCACGTGGGTTTGCTCCAGGTGACTGTCTGTGAGGAGTGTGGTGTGTTCTCCCTGTGTCTGCGTGGGTTTCCTCTGGGTGCTCCGGTTTCCTCCCATGCGCCAAAAACACACGTTGATAGATGGATTGGGGACTCAAAGTGTCCGTAGGTGTGTGTGTGTGAGAATGTGTGAGTGTGTGTCACCCTACGAAGGACTGTCTCCCACTCCAGGTTAAGGGTTACAGTTCAATGAATGAATAAATTAATGTACATTTACAAAGTCTTAACCGTTTAAACCCAGAATATCTCACAATACTCACTTTTTATACCCGAGTAAAATTATCAAAAAGTATCAAATATTTAAAAATAACAAAACAAGAACATTTTTAAACAACACTTTCCTAAACCCAAAATCCCAGGGGAGCAGATGGTGTCATTTTAACGCTTTAACTGAAGATGAAAGAGGCTCATAGGAAGATTTTGCAATACTTTTATGTTACGATGCTCATGCATTTTCTGCACTTTAACTGGAGAGGAACTATTGACTGAACTTCTCCTTTTACTGAAGGAGTTTTGCTAAAGCTGTCTCTGCTTTTTCACACAGATGTGCCATGAATACAGTCTTCCCACAGTGATACGCATCGCCACTTTAGCCTTCAGGAGTGTAAACTGTACTGGAATCTGACTTAAAATGTACTGTATAGAAAAAGCTGTTAAAAACCCCAAACTTTGTACAAACTGAACATTTTTATCCTCAGTTCATTAAAAATGAGAGAAAAAAATTTTTTAAAAAACACCCACATCTCGATATTTGTTGAAAGTGAATGAGATGATAATGGAGATGACGTACAGAAGCCTTTAAAAGCCAAAGTTTTGCACAGTTTTTGTGGTTTTTCATGATAATGAGCTGACTATTTGATTAAGATTGAAAATAATTTCATTATCAAATATTTCATCAATAGAAAACCAAATTCTTCAACAATAAACAGTGGATATATTGTGATAATGAGATAAATTGTATAAAAATAAGTAGTATCTCATTAAACTAATGTTTGTATTGAGTTAAGATCCCCCCCCCCCCCAAAAAAAAACAAAAAAAAACTTTATATCATGGTAAGCAAATAAATATTTGTATAAATATTTATACCAATAAAACTTTTAAAAAATCTCAATTATATTTACAATGAAACAATATTATCTCAATAACACAAAATTAACTCATTATCTCTATAAAACAGATCTGACAGAAATATGTAAAACGTTGGCCTTCTGTAGTGATGATCTGAGTCTAGTTTTTAAAAGAAGGTGCAGCCAGCTTTGCTTTTCAAATTGTCCATTCCACCTTAAGTGGAAAGCTAACTTCAAGTTAATGCACAACTCTTTAAGGTGGAAAAGGTAATTGCAATAAGCTAACTGCAGTTTACTGCCTCAAATTTTAATGTGGAACGGCTTAATAAGCCAACTACAGCTTACCTCTTCCCTATTTAAGGTGGAATGGCTTAATAAGCCAACTACAGCTTAGTTCGATTCTCTTTAAGGTCTCTTTCGGCCTTCTGTTGCTCCACTGCAGGGCTTCTACTGGACTCGACTCTGCTTTTTCTCCATCAGGTAAATCTGGTTCTGGTTCTGGAAGCGGTTTCTTGGTTTGGACGTGCTGTGTTTTGACTATAATTGAGACAACACTGAACAAAAAGAATTGAAGTGTAAACACTAAGAAAAAACAGTTTCAGCCAAAGCACAATCAGACCCCAAATATAAACAGTGCCCAGAAAACGAGAGAGGAACAACTCCCAGCGACATTAGAGAAAATATCCCAGCTTTGATACGGGAGAATATTTACAGCACAAGTCTACCAGGGACCATTCGGAGAGTAGAGGTCATTAAAGTCCAGTAGAGTATGAATAGGCTCATTTAAGCAGCATTTTTAAAAGCTACTCTAGTGTAATTGCGGAGCAGAGCCGCGGGGACTGAAATGGGTCACTTTCAGACAGGAATGCAGACTAAAGTCCAAATAAACACAAAATACTGAGACTGTAAAGGCCATGGATTAAAAAAAAAATAATAAAAAAAAATAAAAAAACACCCCTGGGGCACATCTGATTAAGGTCCAATCTTATTTTAAAGGACCCATAGCGCAGGAACCTGCTCAGAGACAAAATAATTTAACGTAGTCTTGTAAATAGCTAAATGACCTTGAAATAAATATTTCTTTTACATCATTTTTAAATTCTTTCTCACCTCTTTTATCCCCCCAATTCCTACAGTCCTCGACCGTCCAGGAGTGTGTTCGTCCTCACTGCAGTCTACTCTCCACTCCTGGGAAGTTTTACACCAAACTGGAACATTGCTGTAAGTATTTGATGGCATGCAGCACCAGCTGTTACTGAGGTCAGGAGCTGAGGTAGAAAGCTTATTTCACTTGAAATGATTCAGGAAATTAATCACATCTGGTCTCACATCTAATTGTTCCGTTCCACTTTGCTGCAGGAGTCACATTTTGATGCACGATTTACGGTGGAGTGGTGAATTAGCCAGCTAGCTTTTTAATATTTAATTTAAACTCAAATCAGTTTACTGCAACGACAATATAAGGTGGAAGAGATAACTGGATTAAGAAGGCAACTTTTATTTACTTAAGCTGCATTAAGGTGTAACTGAAATTTGGAATAAGCCAAGGTTAGTTTACTGCAGATGCATTTACTGTACTTCAGCACCGTTTAAGGTGGAATAGAAAATTGAAAACTGAATACAAATATAGTTTGCTGCAGCAGTATTTAATGTGGAATGGAAATTTGGAACAAGAAGCCAAATTTATTTTACTGTAGCGGAATTACGGTTGAAATTAAAATTTCGTGTTCTCTGGGGTGATGGAACTTCTTTCAGTACTTGTGGGATTAGTTTGTGTGGTGTATTTGATCCAAAACTAATCACCTTACACCAGCCTTTGACCAAGCTGACGTTTAATTAAAGGCTGAATGCCATCAGATCCTCACAGCAATGTTACAGCAGTGAAGAAGAAATAAATGCCTGCGTAAAAATGTATTTTAGCAATGTATTTGTTTGAAGATAATTTCTGTTAGCTTCATTTCTAATGCTTCACTGATCTGTAATAAGGAGAATAGAGCTCATCACTACCCTGGACTCTGCAGACATTGCACTATGTAATTTTTGGGGGAGGGTAGCCCAGCAAACACACAACTTCCACACAACGTTGTATTTTAGGAGTGGTTATGTTGGTGGCCACGTTACTTAACAGGCACTCTCTTACTATGTTGTTAATATGTTGCACTAAGGTTGGTGGCAATAAAACCCTGCATCTACTTTCTATCAACCTATTGATAAAGGTTGCAGTTATGAACTATGTGGGTTGGTGCCAACATAACCAATGAAGTACGTTATGACAACTGCGCGAATCAGATTCTACTGGTCCCGCTGCAACCTTGTGTCCACCTTTCTGCAACCTGCTCCTAGAGGGCACGAGAGAAATTCAATTTTTTGTCAGTTGGCGAAGAACCGTTGCTGCGTAGAAGTCTCACAGGATTTCAGGTGAGTGATTTATAAATTATGACTATAAAATATAAATTTTAGAACATTTTCGAATGTATATTTTGTATACTATATACGTACTACCATAGTCCCCATTTACAGACAATTCTGGGTAGATAGGTCAGTATTCTTGCTTAGTTTATCAGCATTATTTGTACAATTGATGTTAGCTAGTTAGCTAATGTTACTGAACAGAACGTATAACTAATAAGTTATACTAATATACTAATATTTAAAACTATAATTTTAAAGAGCATTCGAGTCCCACACCTCTTCCAATAGTCGCCTGCCTTTTTCGTTGGTCCTGAAGTTATTTTGACGTTTTAAACGAGTATTAGTGTGGCAAAAGGGTGTTGTGAGTCGACTCTTCTGATTCTAAAACTCCTATGACTACAATAGACAAAATACTTTTGTCTTTTTGCCATCGTACTGTATAGCTACAACTGAGGGAAATGTTGATAGAGGTGTGTGTCTGAACAAAAGAGAGTTTGAGTGACTGCGAGTGCCATGAATGGGTTAATTGGCAAATGCTAACGCATCTCACTGTAAGTTCAGTCAGACGCATTTCACATAAATGTCTTGGTATGTCTACCTTTTTACTGCCCAAACAATAAATTGTAGGCAATTTCACTTGCTGTTGTGTTATGTGGATACTATGAGGTAGCTGGACTTAATGTGTGCATTTCTTTTTTCCGTTTTCCTGTCGTCCACATGTTGAAATACATTTATCATCTCGTAATTAATAATTGCGTATAGGTCTAACCTACCATTTAGAAGTTTAGAATAATAATACAAAAGTTTTTAATCCATATTCTCAATAATGTAAAACCCATTTACTTTAGTTAAAATGTTTAAAACGTTTCTATTCTACACTTAAATACTACTAATGTGCAAATTTACAGGTCTCGGGTAATTAGGACACTATCAAGGATGCTCTAAACAAAAATGAATTATTCAGAATAATGAACTCATGCATTAACTCATTATACATCAATGTATATTTATTTATCAATTTATTGTTCAAAGAATTTTTAAAATATGTAATCAAATATGTAAAAATACTGTAAATGAATAGTTTGTAATATTTATTTTCCCAATGCGATATTTATTAATGTACAGTGACATGCCAAATGTCATGGAGTAGCGTTATGTAAATTGATTTTCAAGTGTTACCTCAGAGGATGACTTGGCAATGCCCGTACCTGTATACATTGTGAGGTGTTATCCTGTGAGTGAGGTTGAACATTGGCCAGCATGCTAATGTCAAGGCGACATATATTATCAGAGTTTGGAAAAGGCAAGAGAGCATGTGTCAGACAGATGGCATGTTCCACTTCCAAAGTTGAGTGGGCATTTAACATTCCTCTATCTACAGTATAACATGTGCAAGGAATACATAATCGAAGACTTTACCAAGACAAGCGATCACAGGTCAGTGCAATGTTCTTTAGCTTCAGCAGGATATGGGAGCACAAGGTCCACCAGTCCATGTCTTCATGGGGTCTGGGTCACATACACACTGTACAATCAGTCCAAAACAACCGATTCATTGGACCAAGCCACATGTTGCCAGTCTTCTAGCGTCCTTTTAGCAACCTTCTGAGCCCATGTAATGTGGTGTTTGGTTTCATGGTTTGAACAGAGGCACTCTGGTAGGTCTTCTTGTGGGTGGACACTGTGCTATAAACTGTGGGTGGTAATGCCTTCTATGATGTATTCCCTGTACAATGGATTGAGTAATATTAAATGGCCACAAAACTTTGAAAATGTTATGTCCCATCTGTCTGGCACCCACTATCACGTCGTTCAAACAGTCTTTTAAGGTAACATCACTTAATAATCAATTCACAAACTGCTATTCTACGACATTTGGCATGTCAGAGTAAATTATATTTTAAATTATTTAATGACCCAGTCACTCCTACACTCTTATTTTACAGCAATATAATAATGGATTTGTGATAACAGTTGATGAGTTTCTGACTTTAAATTGGACCTCTTAATATTTAAGGATGGTTAAAAGAGGATGGAGCAGGAAAGACTACCTCAAAAGATGGAGATCAGCCAGGAGAATTCTTGGAGGATTAGGGGTCTCAGAAAACAAAACAGAAAAAAATATGATAACAATTTCTTCTCTCATATCTGAGGCAAGCAGCCAGGAGCCTATTGTAGGGACAATTTGCAGTCCTTACTTGTCTGAGGAATACAGCCAGGAAGACAATGAGACTGACTGCAATTATTCCTTATATGAGGCAAACAGCGAAGATGCCACTGTTGAGATTGGCTGCAGTGTTGCATGTAACACATGTACATATAATGTACAACTCCCTCTCAGTCAAGTCTGAGGAAAAAGGAGCTGAAACAAGATATACAGAAACAGCTTGCATGCTGGGTGAATGATAACAGTGTTTCACATAGGGCTGTTGATGATCTTTTGAAAATCCTTAGCTCTGTTGGTTTAACAGTACCTTTAACCACCCGCACACTTCTGAAGACAGCTAGATCTGTAGAAACAACAATTAAATCTGGAATGCAGTATGTACATTTTCAATTAAGACACCAACTGTCAAGACTAATGGAACGCTATTCACAGGACAAAATAGCATCATTAGAGTATTTGGAGCTTTCCCTAAATATTGATGGGCTGCCACTATTTAAGAGCTCAGCAACTTGCTTGTGGCCAGTGCTATGCGCAGTGCATTTAGATCCATTATTCGTCTTCCCTCTCACTCTAACCTCAGGAAACCATAGACCAACAGACTTGTCCTTTCTTGAAGATGCCATTTCTGATCTAAAAGATGTACTACAAAATGGTTTTGACATAGGAGGAAAGAATATCAAAATCAAAATAAAATGTGTTGTCTGTGATGCACCTGCACGTGCAATGGTTAAAAACACCAAGCAATACTCTGCTTACTATGGGTGTGATAGATGTCACCAGAGAGGCACCTGGCAGAATACTGTGACATACCAACAAATAGATCACTTATTTCTCAGAACAGATAGGACATTCCGTACACAGAGCCAAGCTGAACACCATCATGGTGGTACACCATTTTGTGAACTACCAATTGACATGGTAAAAGCTTTTCCAATTGATTATATGCACCAGACTTGTCTTGGTGTCATGAAAAAATTACTACTCATCTGGACAAGAGGAGAAAGAGGACGAAGCAGGGAGACAATGATGTCTGCAGGACAGGTTGAAATTGTTAGTACTAGGCTCATAGATCTCCAGAAAAACATTCCCACATGTTTTGCCCGAAGACCCAGGAGTCTGAAACACCTAGACAGATGGAAGGCAACTGAACTTAGACAGTTTATGCTATATACAGGTAAAGTTGTTTTGCCTGGTGTACTTAGACAAGACCTATATGAGCATTTTCTTTGTTTCAGTGTTGCACTGTGCATTTTGTTAAGTCCTGACCACGTGAAACAATATGGGATGTATGCACAAAGTCTTTTGGAGTACTTTGTAGCTGAAGGCAGGGACCTATATGGATCTCAGTTTTTAATATACAATGTGCATTCTTTGCTACATATAGCAACTGATGGAATCATTCATGATTCTCTGGATAACTGTTCTGGATTTCCTTTTGAGAACTACATGCAGACACTGAAGAAAATGGTTAGATCCCCTAAAAACCCACTAGTGCAGATTGCAAAAAGAATTTGGGAGAGTGAGACAGGAATGGCATTACAAACCAAAAAAAGAGGAGAAACATTCACTTGTCACACACCAGATAATGCTTTTCTGTCAGTGGATGGACAGTGTTGTGAAATTGTTGATGACACAAAGAATGGATATTTG
This sequence comes from Hoplias malabaricus, assembly GCF_029633855.1. Classification (NCBI taxonomy): domain Eukaryota; kingdom Metazoa; phylum Chordata; class Actinopteri; order Characiformes; family Erythrinidae; genus Hoplias; species Hoplias malabaricus. The sequence goes on along the minus strand of NC_089805.1, from coordinate 12,064,705 downwards.
TGCCGCATTTATAGCCAACCAATGCCAATGTTTGTGGAGCCATGTGATTCAACATTCATTGGAGCATATACATTTCACTGTGGAGACATGACCATAAGGATGGTGCCAAAAAATAAAATCATGAAAAGGGCAATCAAAATTCACCGAGGAAATCATATTTTGTACCTTACCCTTCTTCATAAGGAGTGAATGAATGAACTGCATTCAGTAACTAGCCGTCCCAGCAATAACAAGAACTATGTATATATGTAAATGAACAAACAAGGAATAAATAATGAATTCAATAATTGTAAAATGGAATTGTGAAATTTCGTGGCCAAGAAAAAAGTCAGGTACCTCATATTTACATTTGCTTGTCATTCAGCATCAATAATACAGCACAGGTCTTCGACTCCAAATCCTGAATCAGTTTACTGCTCCTGAATTCTAAAATGACTAGACTAAACACTGGTAGGCAGCGCAAAACATAAATAATTATTTAAAATTCAGGACTAGAAACTGGATTCAAGGTTAAGTTGATGACGTGCAATAGAATATCAGATAACCAACTTATATATGTTTTTTTATATGTTAACAGTATGTATTCAGTTCTTGAATTTGTACAAGAGCGAAGTGTGGCTGTTGTCCCGGATTCCTGGGTGGAGAGAACATCTGAAGTAAGATTTTTATTTTAATGTAATGCATGTAATTCCTATACCATTATTATGTGATTGGTACACAGTTTTTTGTAGTTTTTATAACAAAACCTATGACAATTGACCTATCCATACTGGTTTGTACACAGGTATGAACTTTACAGTATGCTGACAAAACCTCATTTCAGTTAAAATACTGTTAGAGTTTAGAGCTTACAGTTTAAAACACTAAGGTAGTTAACAATTTATACACTGAATTAGGAAAACCTACCTTGTGTCTATACTCATCATCCAGTTTATCAGCTCCACTGAAAACACCAGAACACTTTGTAGTTCTACATTTAGACTGCAGTCATCTGTTTCTCTGCGTACTTTCTTATCCTGATTTCACCCTGTTTTTCATTGGTCAGAACCACTACAGGATGCACAGAGCAGGCATGAATTGGGTGGTGGATCATTCTCAGCGCTGCAGTGACACTGACGTGTTGGTGATGTGTTAGTGTGTGTTGTGCTGGCACAAGAGGTCAGACACAGCTGCTGAATTTTTAAAGCCCTCAGGGTCACTGCTGTACTCAGAATAGTCCATCAACCAAAAATTTCCAGCCAACAGTGTCCTGTGTGCTGCATCCTGTGTCCACTGATGGACTAGAGGAAAACCTATACAAACTCTGCAGCACCAGATCAGCTACTGTCTTTGACTTTACATCTACATGGTGGACTAACAAGTTAGGAGTGTCTATTAGAGTGGACAGTGAGTGTGCATAGGTTTTAAAAGCTCTGATGTGTGAAGCACTGATGTGTCGGATCCACTCACACCACCACAATGTCAGTGTCACTGCAGCACTGAGAATGATCCAACACCCAAATCATACCCTCTGTGGGGGTTCTGTATGGGTCCTGTCCATTGAATAACATGGGGAACTACAAAGTGCTCCTGTATGGTCAGTGGAGCTAATAAAAGAACAGTGAATGTAGATTTAAGGTAGGTAGTCCCTGATCCTAGGATCATTCAATATATAACACTAATATGAAATTAACAATACTCCTTACATTTTTAGACATGTGTATTGCAATTTACTATTTTGTTAAATTGGATTTTTGTCACCAGTCTGTAAAGCTTGTCCAGTGTTTCAAGAGTAGTATTGAAAGTATGTAACATGATCTTACTTGCTAGTAAACTTGAAATGCTAGTAAATTTTATGGCTTCCTGTTCTGGCTTTAGAGTAGCCCTTACATGCACATTTTGATGTTTTCCTTAAACACACTCACTTGAATGACGTAGAAAATCGCTGCTTAATTAAATCTAGAAAGCAGCAAATATGAGAGTTTGCAAAACAAAGGTTGAGGCCCATCAAAGTAATTCAACTTCACTTATATGTTTAGGTACACTTTTGCTACTGGCCACCTAAAAATAAACAAAAATTGATTCAACGTGGATCTTTGCCCGACAAAGCGTTGTGGAAAAAACTTGAAGTCAGAGTTTTTAAATCATCAGGTGTGTATCAATTTCTGAAGGCTCATTGTAATCATTATTGTTAATTGTTTAGAAGCAAATATTTTAACTCTTGGGCACCAATTCTTTGCAAAGTTGATTATAAAACAGCTCATCAGCTAATGAGGAAGGCAGAGAACACTTCTTGTTTAGAGGAGTCAGATGGGAGTGGGAAGAAGCTAAGGGAAAAGAGGCCACCATCTCGCTATTTGTGTTATACCTCTGCCAGTGAGGATGGTAAATATTTAATATGATGCATGTATTTTAAAGGGCAATGTGTCTTAATATATTAAGAATTTGGTGTTCAATATATCAGTAAATATTACTTAACTGTGTGCTGCAGATGATAGTTTCAAACCTACCAAGGGTCCTAAAGTTCAAGCTAGATCTCCACCTAGATTGTCTGACTTTCTTGCACAAACAAGATGTGCTCTCTACCAAGGTAAGGCATTATTTATTTGATCAATATTAAAACTGTTGTATGTCTGAATGCATTCATGTATATGTAATGTTTATATTGCCTGTGTTAGATATGGAAAGAGGGTTGGATATGGCAAGAGAACCAGCAAGTTTGCCGAATTGTGAGTTATTTTCTTTTTATAACAAACAGCCACATGCACATATACATACAAACAATAATAGAAGGGAAAATCTGGCATGTTTAAATAAATGAAATAATGTAGACATTATTATGTTACTTATAGGGTCCGAGATTCCTGTGGTTGTGGGTAGAGAACTGGAAATGGCCCAAAGTGAGTTACAGAGAATACATTTTGTTTTATTTTCTGTGATGCAGGTTTGGTATTGGTTTTCATGTATGGAAAATGTACATTGTTATTTATTTATTTATTTTATTATTATTATTGTTTCGTGTACCCTTTCTAGTTTACTTGACTAGTTTTAAGGCTTTATTGTGACTTTTATATTTGTCAGTGAAGAATCTTAATATAATATTGGAAGCCAAAATGCTGATTTGATTGAAGCATTACATCTTACTACTTCTTACATGCTTTATGATTGTACAATAGTACAACAAAGTTTGACCACTGCATTTAACTCATTCATGGCAGTGAACACACTCTCATACTAGGGATTAGGGGCAGTAAACACACATACATACACACACAGAGCAGCATTAGTTAGAATAATTAAGAGTGGGCATTGATTGGAATGATTTAGAACATGCATGAATGACAAGAAATGCAGGCTGCTGATATCTGAAAAACAAAAAAATTGTTTGTTTGTACTTTTAAACATTATAGCAAATACTGTGGAAATGTCTCTGTTGCATTTCAACAGTTGCTGAATTGTGACTATGAGAAGCATTAGCCCTCAGACAGTGATGTTTGTTTATATGGAAAACAACCAGTAAAATAATAATTTACTACACAGCCTTTGCCTGTTGGAATTTTAACAGAATATTAAGAATATAAATGTTTTCTGCAATTATTTTAGGACCACCCATTCAACCAGAGCGCCCTCCTCAAAGAGACAGTAAGTTTCTTTGTAAGTGTTCATTAATGTTATTGATAATGTTTGGAAATTATATTGACAAAATTCTGTTTCATAGATTTTCAAATGCATGTCCTCATGAAACTTGACCAGCTGCTGCAGAAGCAGGAGGAACAAAGCCTTCTCCTTAAACAGCTGATTAATGCTAGAAGTGAGGTACCAATGGATATGGAGTTTGTCACTGTGGATGATATGGAGGGTTTTAATAAGATTGAAATTAAGCTGAAAGATGAAGAAAGAAAAATGGTGACAAGCTCAATTAATCCAATGATATAAAATAAATTCATAATTACAAATCCAATTTAAATGCAGCATAGACAACTACACAGTTAAAATTGATGGTTTTATAAGGATTCTTTATTAAGGGAAATGGTGTGAACCCTGAACACTCGAAGAACCTTTTGCATGATTAAATGGTTCTTTGCATCATGAAGGAGTTCTTCAGACTGATGGAGAATGTGCTATAGATGGTTCTTTTCAGAAAAGTAATCTTCTATTGTTATGATGTTAAGCTTGTAACAATAGAACCATTTTTGGTGCCATACAGAACTCTTCTCTTAAAGGCACTATACAGAAACCGTCTATAGCACATTTTCAATCAATCTGAAGAAACCCTTCATGATGCAAAGAACCATTTAATTGTTAATCTGTAAAAGGTTTTTTTTTGACTTATCAATGTAAATATAAAACCATTTTCATTACTAAATAACCATTTCAAACTTACCTCTAACACACGCTGTCAATCCTCTCATACACACCATCAAACTCTGACACACCATCAAACCCTTTTATACACACCATTGAACTTCTCACACACACCATCAAACGCTCTCACACTCACCATTAAACTTTCTCTCACACACACCATCAAACCCTCTCATACGCACCATCAATCCATTGTTTATAAGTTGAAATATTTCCAATAAATAGGAAAATTAAAACTGTAAACTATACAATTCTCTTCATAGGTCAGGTACCTTGCCACCTTAGGGGGGCATTCCCTTGGAGATTCAGTAAGACGTACAATGCGCACAATTGCATCCTCAAGAATATGGGCTTCATTTAGTCTGAAAGGAAGGAAAGGGAAAATCTCACTTCAGAATCTAACCATTTACAGAGTAATAATGAGTGAGTGTATTTCTCTGTACTTGCGAGCTTAGATGTTTATGGAAAAAAATCAATGTTGATTGGGTTTAAAAATGTATGCTTCATCTATGCAGAAGCAGTGATGAGAAGCCAACCAGGATCAAACGCAGCAGACATTGAGGCTCACATATCTGAAACTCTGAAGCATGCACCAGGGATTGCACGACGAAAAGGGAATGTAAGTAAAAATCTAGTGAAACATGCAGTGTGTAAGATTTAGGGGAGTAATTAGCAGAAATGCAATATAAAACCATATGCTTATTAGAGTATAATCACCTGTAACTACAAATCTGTGTGCTAGAAGCATTATGAGAAGCATCATTAGGTATTAGAAGTAGGGATGCACCGATTTTTATTTTTTCAACATTTGTTTGACAGTAAAACATACTTTAAGGAGGCAAAAACACTGCACAGCTTGCATGAGGTCATTGTACCAGTCAGATGTCAGTCACTTCTACTGTTAACCTTTCATACTTCCAGTCCCATATACTCAAATCCTCACCTAGGATCGTTTCTGGAATTGGTTGGGCAAGAAGCTCATAGTTGGTTTACTTTCACATACAAAAACTCCATCTGAACCTTGGATTGATTTCGTAATTTCATACATCACTTTTCTGTAGGTTTGCAAATTGACAGGAAGCTTCATGCTGATTTCCATTATTTTTTGTTGGATATAAACACTCAGGGGCTTTTGGGATGCATGGCATTTCACAGTGCATGACCACGTGCAAACAAGGAGCCGCTCTCCAAAGCAATAAAAAATGAGATAAAAGTTTTTTAGATGGTTATGTTCAAGAGTCACAGAACATGAATTCAGTGATCATTTTCATAGATGATGATGTTTGGCCATGCAGGTGCTGCAGCTCGAGACATGCGTTTTCTGCCTTGCTCTCAGTACATGCACCAAACTTATATCTTATATCTGTGCAGTAGAAAAAAAAACGAAAGAATGAGCCCCACTAAAAACTTGGATAGGTGCAGAGAAGATGGGGATGCACCAGAAGGGAGGGATTTTCCAATTCACTGCTACATGTCACTAAATCTTACACAGTGCTCCTTATATGGCAATTGTAGCACAATTATAGGGATACAAGCAATGTTCATCACTTTTGAATTGTCTCATTTCCTCCCCTCCACAGCCTTTGGCGAACTCAGACCCAGTGGAATCTGAATCACCATCTTATAATTTCTTTACTTCTACATGAACATTTTCCAACCTCACTGTTCCTTAGAATTCATCAGACTGTTTTTGTTGTGTGAATAAATGAACTTTGTTCTGACTGACTCCTGTTTATTGTGCTCTGTGTTTAAAATTTGTTCTTAACTTCAATGTGAGTGGATGGAGCTTAACTGTTGTAAAGAGTGTATGTTTGTGTTTGTGTGTAATGTGTATAAACGTGCATACTCTTTTTGTAAAATTATTTTTGATTAAACTGCATTCTGAATTTTATTGTGATTGTCTGATATTTATTATGTTTGTGTAATGCTTGTAGTTATGTTTTGCATCATTGCAATTTTGGAAACAAAACTATGACAAGTACATTATCATGTAATTATGCTGAAATATGAAAACAAAATGGATGACATAATTTAATCTATGATATCTCGTTTTTTAAGTATCTCTGTTCTGGCCACAGTAATGTCCGTATTTTGTAACAGACTAAAAATGATTGATGATGTGGATCAGGAAAAATGCACTGACAATGTTACTATGAGAAATATAGAACAGTATTTGCATAATGTGATGTAACTTTATGTCTACTTTGTGACTATAAATGAGTAATTACATTTTAGGTTGTCAGAATGTTGCAGAATACAGGAAAGGGGCCTTCTGGAATGTTGCAAATCTGTTGCTGAATGGTAGTGTAATGTTGCACAAAAACGTTGTGACAACCCTATAAAGTGTTTCATTTTGACTTTCTGACAATATTTACACAACGTTCCAAATGACTAATATAGTGGTTTTTACCACGTTGTGAATACGTAGCTGTGTTTGCTGGGAGGAAACCACCACTCCCACTTGAGTTCAGGACAGTGCTGTAGAAGTGAAAAACACTCTGTGAAATGGAACTGCAGGGGGAGCCCACGGGCAAAAACACCAAATATTACCTTTATAAATGTACTGAGAAAAGGACATTCCCACCACTTTTTTAAAATTGTGTGCAACTATACGAATTTGGTTATCACTAGATGAAAGCTTTTGGTTAACATAGAATTAATAAAATATTTAAATATTACCAATCAGCCATAACATTAAAAACGACCGGTCTAATATTAAATTGTATTGAAGCCCCACCTTGTGCCAGCAAAACAGCTCTGACCCTTCGAGGTACGGACTCCACACGACCTCTGAAGATCTTCTGTGGTCTCTGGCAGCAAGACGTTCACAGCAGATGTTTTAATCGTAGACTATAATATATTTTATAATATTAATACAATAAAAAAACAAAGGGAAACAGCAAGTCCTCGAGGCATTTCTCAAAACCACCTTTATTCTCAGAGTCAGGGTCATATTAAATACAAACATCATCATCATCAATACCCTCCTCATCCTCGTTTATTTTCTCTGTTATATTACAATCACCATCACCACCATCATCACAGTCCTCATTCAGATCCAGGATTGTTTTTTTTAGTGCAACTTTGCATTTTTCTTCCAGGGAACATCCCAAAAAATTAAAAATCGGTCCAAAATCCAAAATCCAAAAATCTGGATTTCATTGTATTTTTATTTAATCCTCATCCTGGGCTTCGCTGTCTCACAGCTGCCCTTTGAGACCAACCCCCTATTTTGGTTTAAAAAAATAAAAATAAATCCCAAACCAGAAAAACAGGCAAATCACATAAAACAAGAGCATCAACCTTTTTTCAGCAACCAATTCACATTCAAACCCACGGCTGACACTGCGATTCCAAACAGAGACCAAACCCCAGAGTCACTGCATCCTGCTCCGACTCCAGCTCTTAGAGCTACATCAGCCGAAACCTCACCTCCTGCTCAGTGACATCAGCTTTAATCCAGCTCAGATCTCTGACATCTCTCACTCTTAGGAGATTATAAGGTTTTACAAATCTTTCTGGAGAGTTTTACTAGATTTAAGTGATTTTTACCCAGTGCAGCGTTCAGAAAATTTGATTTAATTAATGTGAAAAACAGATTTTCCAAGAAGTGATGCTCAAAGCAAGCACAATTTAGACACTTTTCTCAGAATAAAATCCATAAAATTTACATCCAGAAATAGTTTGAAAAATATTATATTTTTCTAACACCAGCCTCAGAATGAGGGATATATGAGATCCACTAGATTTAAGAAGATACAAGAGGGTTTTTAAAATTTAAATTGTATTTTTTTTTTGTGAACGTGTTGCTTGATACAGAACAAAGACAGAAAACGAAGTGTCCTCTGAGAGTTTGGGCTTGTCTTGGTGGATGTGGGGAGGACAAGCCTGGGCTAGGTTGGGGGGGGGGGGGGGAGTCCAGTTTGATTGGTTTTCTGTCGTTTAAAAGACTGTTTTTTTGGGGAATGGCAGGAAGTGAAGTAACACTGGAAAGAAGAGCTGTGTGAACGACCCTGCGTCAGAAAGTGGAGATACAAGCTTTAATTCACTGTCTAAAATGTGTAAAAAATATCTGCCGTCTGAAAATATACAGCCTCTTAATTTTTTTTGTATTTTTAAATTTATTCCTCCTTTATACTGTAAAATAATTCTTCTGTAGTGCGCTCTTTATTTATTGAAATCATTGTAACTCGGTAAAGTGAAAAATCTCTCTGAAAGCATCTCTCTCTCTCTGATTGTCTGTGCATTTCATCTGAGACTGCTTTGTGTGTGTGTGTGTGTGTGTGTGTGTGTGTGTGTGTGTGTGTGATCCTAAACCACCTGAATCCGACTCTATTGCTTACCAAAGGCATCACCTTTTACAGTGAACACAATCTTGAGGAAACCTGTTTGGTTTGTTTCCTCAACAACAGAATAATAAAATAAAGACCAGTCGTGGTGAACAGAGGTATGTGGCGTGAGACGTGTTTCGCAGTGAAATACATGAGGAAGGAGAAAAAACAACCCCCAAAAATAAACAAATAACCTCTAAAAAAACCAAACCAAACCCCTAAAAAAACACAAAAGTAGATCAGAGACAAACTGAAAGTTTCTTTATGCCATTTCTGTTATTTTCTATTTTTCTCCTTCGCCACGGAACTTGCGCATGCTTTAGAACAGTATCCATACAGTTAGATATTAAAGGTGCACTCAGTCATTTTTCTTCAATGTTGTTTTCTGCTTTGCTTCAGGAAACAGCTGTAATACTGACACCTAGTGGCCTCACACATAGCAGACTTAGAGATGACTAAGCAGTTTGATTCTTCATCTCATGTGAGCTCCACCATAGAAACAAAATTTGCAAATTTTTTACAGGTCAAAATGACTGACTGCACCTTTAAGACCCTGTTACACCTGGTCTGATCATGTGCCTTGTATCAGGATTTTAATCTAAAGCATCGTTTGTGTAATTTTGTGTTTAAAGTTCTGCGTGATTGAGTAAAATCTAGTTGCATAATATGCAAATACATAATTAATGTATGATGCAAGATTATGATTGACACACCTCTCAGCCAATCACAGTCCTCCCTAAATGTTACTGTCTCTTCAAAGTGAATGCAACCAAGCGTTTCAATATGAGTCTAACACTGGAAGATTACAGAAAAGCAAACTTAATCACCTCTGGACAGTCAGCTTATGACATGGGTCTGAAAGATTGTGGAGCTGTCCAGAACAGTACACTGAGAAAGAAGAAATGAGAAAAAAGATGTAAACACTAGCATGAGGTTTGGCCACTACAGACACCTCCTCAGCTTCGCTGATACTACTTTTTCATCAACACAGTGCCAGAGCCGGAGCCTGTGATTGGTCGACAGGCAAAAGAAAACCACGGAAATTCAGTAGTGTGCAAAAGTCTTAGGCACCTAAGAAGATTCTTCATTCATTCATTCATTCATTGTCTGTAACCCTTGTCCAGTTCAGGGCGGCGGTGGGTCCGGAGTCTACCCGGAATCATTGGGCACAAGGCGGGAACACACCCTGGAGGGGGTACCAGTCCTTCACAGGGCAATACACACTCACACATTCACTCACACACTCACACCTACGGACACTTTTGAGTCTCCAATCCACCTACCAACGTGTGTTTTTGGAGCGTGGGAGGAAACTGGAGCACCCTGTGGAAACCTCATGCAGACACAGGAAGAACACACCACACTCCTGACAGACAGTCACCCGGAGGAAACCCACGCAGACACAGGGAGAACACTCCACACTCCTCACAGACAGTCACCCGGAGGAAACCCACGCAGACACAGGGAGAACACAACCCAGAACCCACAACCTCCAGGACCTTGGCACACTTGATTTAACATAATGTGGTATGGAAAGGGTTAAACCAACACATTCTCTCTCTCACACACACACAGTATCACACTCCCTGGAATAATGGGGTTGGGTTTATTCTAATATTAAGGTTTTAATTTAGTTGGTTTTATGTAATAAACTTTTGCCTAATAAATAAAGTCAGAGAGTCAGCTTTTTAAATGTCATTTTCTCAGGCGCCTAAAACCTTTGCACAACTCTGTGTGAGATTTTAAGTTTGTGAAATTGCTTTTGGCTTCGGGAATATCACGTCAAGAACATCATCTCCGCAGGAATCTGTCGAGGCCTTAATCCGGAAACAGAAGTCGGAATACTTTGTATAAACCACATTTCTCCAGAGGATGGGATCTCTGTAATGCATCTGTTTCCTCGGTTGAAAAGCGGGTTAATGGCTTTATGTGTGGAGTGTGGGGCCTTGCCCTTTGGCTGCTTGCGTCTCAGGTTCACAGCGAGATCACAGCTTCAGAACCGCATCGGTTCATCGACAGAGAGCCTTTTTTTTGCGGTTGGAAACACAAAGCTGCTCAAGACTCCAGCACCAGCCCCTGCTGCATGCTCACGGCAAAGACTCCTCGGGGCGCGGGGGTTAGTTTCAGGATTCTCTAGATTCATGAGAGGAGGAGCATACGACCAACTTCAGACTGATCTTTAAAGGTGTGGACAAACACGCTGCGGACCTCTTTAAAGAACTGAAAGTCTGGAAAAGAAGTACGGAATCGTTGGACAAATACGAATACTGGAAAACTGGGGCAGTATGAGGACTACAAATAAGTTGAAAGCGTTTTTGTGTATTGTATATTTCTAATTCAAAATTCAAACATTCGCCTGCTCTTCTGTTATTTTATGGCGACTGTTGTGTCGTATTGAAAATCACAATTACTGTCTTATTCGACAAAAAATGCAGTGTTACTGCACTCCGTTCCCGACTCTTACACTGCCCCCATCTGTAAATGGTCTATGCCCACACTCACACGGACTTTAGGACACAATATTATCCCCAAGAACAGAACAAACCCATCACAGTCTTCTGCAGCTTTTTCCTGAGGGAGCTCAGAACGAATGCAGCGCCCAATAAACTCTTCACTTTTCACATGGCTTCAGTTTTACATTCTTTTCTGTTGAATTACAGTTGTACGTTACACTCACAAACAGAACACTTTAGAACTCATTTTTACACCTGATATATTTAGTTGCGGCCCAGGGTGTGTTCCTGATTTGCAGACAATGATTCCGGTTGGGCTCCGGACCCTGGATAAGGATGAAGTGGTTACTGAAGATGGATGAGTGAGTGGTACTTGTTATTTCAGTGAAAGGGAACAGTGACCCAGATACTCGAGGAATGAAACAACCAGGTATACAGGCTCTAAAAGTGTGTGTGTGTGTCACCCAAAAGGGCTGATTCTGAGGTTGATTGACAGGTCTGACAGAGGTATAAGGAGGCAAACTCATAGCACCATCAAAAGTCCAAGCCTTATCTTTATCTCAGCATTAATATGACACAGTAAAACGGGAGAGTTCCTATGACTCACGGAGGAGAGAAGTATGGATGGATGGATGGATGGATATGGAACGGGAGAGGGAAAACGGGATGAGAACAAACACTTTGTTTGGCACCGGAACAGTGGCGTTACTCAACGGGAGCCAATTCCGTGACTTTCCTCGTGAGGGAAGAGTTCACAGAAAGATTCACATCACCTTTACGCTGTCGACAGAGCAGTCAGTCCCTTTCTCCACTGAGGCTTCTTCATGAAACAGCTGTTACAGCCGTGACACCTAGTGGCCTGGAGGTGTCAGGGATTCTGTAACAGTGCTGCCCTCATGTGGGGAACCCTCTATGTGGAGCATAAACTGGTTCATTCTGGGGTGACACAGCAGTGTGATTCTTCATCTCGTGCGAGGTTCACTTTTTAGAAACCAGTGTAAAAATAATAAACAATCACTGTCTTAACATCCGTTTATGAACGTGATTATTTATTATTTCGTCGTCTAATTTTAGGTAGAAAAATGACCAACTGCTCCTTTAAATCTAGTGGATATCTCTGATATTTCCCATTAAGAGATGCTTTAAGATTATTTTAGACTTTTCTCTAGACGTGTTTTGAGCATGTGTCTTAAACATGAGCCGATGTAGTGATGGGACCACTTTAAAAAGGCAAAATAAATCCAGAAAGAGTTGAATAATCTTATAATATTCTTACTGTGATCTCAGAATGAAGGATATTAGAAGAGACATCCACGAGATTTCAGACGATTTCAGTCAATAAAACAGCATTTTCTAAGTGTAAACGTTGGGCTCTTTCTGCTCTCCGATGGCAAACAGTACTTGAGAACTGTATGTATCAGTGTGTGTGTGTGAGAGTGTGTGTGTAAACCTGTGCGTGAATACAGGTGCCGCTCTGTAAATAAAAAAATAAAAGGTTATTTCACCGTTTAAAGAACAGAGGCTTATCTCCTTTGTGTCTTTGTCTTTTCCAAAAGCTCCAGCTTCTTCTTCATCCTTTTTTTCTTCTTCTTCTTGAGGAGAAACGTTGCATGATGCAGATGCATAGATCATACAACCGAGATCATAATCACTCATAAAATAACTGTACAACAACAGAAAAGACACCAACACGGTAAAGAACCGCCTCTCATTCACTGAAATCATCTCAGATCCAGGTCTGACACCTGATAGCGTTGTAGGAACTTTACGATAATAAAATAATACACAGAATGATATTAAAAGATTATTCAGTGCACGCTCGGCCCTCTGAATCCTCAGGGTCTGCATCCCTGGACTCACCCAGCCACAGATCGGAAATATTCATAAATTAAGTTCCAGAAAGTAGAGCTGAATCAATGCCAATAATGCAAATACCCTTGAAATGTTACATAGTGCAGTTTCTGCAGTACTGAGCCCAGAGCAACATCAGCAGAGGCTCTGTTCTCTTTGCTACAGCTCAGTGGAGCATCACGATGACTTTGAAGCTGAAGCTGTCCTGGACCCGGTCCCCTGCGGACAGAGGGACGTCTGTGTTGTTTTGAGTGAGTTTACTCCGTAAAAGTGTCCCGTCCATTGGCAGATCCTGTGACTGCTTCGAGAAATAATATTTATAACAAGCCAAAAAAAAGATGTAGAAAGTGGATTAAGACACTTTCTCTGAAGATAAACTCACTCCAAACAAGAAAGAAGTGTCTAGAGATAGTTGAATAATCTTGTAATATCCTCACACAGAATCTCAGACGCGACCTGAGAGGTTTTCACTGAATATGAGAGAAGCTTATGCCGTGAAGGAGAGGAAAGTACAAAAAAGAGAGAGAGAGACAGAGAGGGAGAAAGGGAGAAAGAAGCAAGAGAGAGAGAAAAACAACAAAACAAAAAGAAAAAAACAAACGTTATTCACATGTACCCGCATCGTAAAAAGGAATGGTCCAGACACTAGGCCCCAGAGCTACTTCAGTTTCTGTGGAATGGACTAATGACACTCAGTAGTTCGTTAGCAGTGTCCTCATAGGGCCACAGTAAGGGGTGTGGTTAAGTGCCATGGGTGTGTGTGTGTGTGAGAGAGAGAGAGAGATGGGGGTGGGGGCATGTCCTCAGGGGCGGGGCGTTAGTCCTCGAACACCTCCAGAAAGAGCGGAGGGAAAAGCTCAGTGGGACACTCCACCTTCATGTGCAGGAAGCGAGAGGCGTGGCAGGCGCCAATCATCCTCAGATCCGTCACCTTCATCAGCAGCTTGGGCCAGAAGTGCGCCACCTTGTGTTTGCGGTAGTTAATGTAATGTTCGAAGGCCAGCAGGAACTCCTCCTGACATCTCTCTATGCGCTCCACACTTGTTAACCCTGGACGATCTGCCAGAGAAAGAGGGAGAGAGAAAGTCAGTCTTTTTAAAATGTTATTAAAAACAAATCAGCAGACTAAATAATCCCTTTATGTTTGGAAAAGTATACATCTGTTTAAAACATGGTAGGCGTCACTGCCTACATACTTCTATGTACGTCTTTAAGTTGCCGTGTTGGTGAAGTATCACATCCACTAGAGGGCAGATCAGAGTCAAGTGTTTCTGACGACAACAAACCTGGTGCTGGTGGTGGAGGAGCTGATAATGTAACGTTATTAAAGAGAAGAAGAAAGAGGGAGCGGTGTAAACGGCGAGGGTCTGAGAGGACGTTAAACACTTCGCCACATTTTTAGCAGAGATCCTGTTTGGCTTGAACTATGGGCCGCACTCTACACTGCACTCCCATAGTCTCAAGTGGTCATGCAGCGTGGGCTTCCAGAGAACGTGCTCAAATACGGAGGAAATGAACGGAGGATATGGACAGAAGGCTCACTGTGTATCTATTTGTATTTAATACTGATCATAAATAAACCTTAATTGTTAACAAAATAATCATAAACTGCAGCTTAATTATACTCAGTTTCACAGAGTTATACTCTGTACATTAGGTTATGTGAATCATTACATTACAGGCAGGTGAGTTACCGCCTTGTGCCCAGTGATTCCAGGTAGGCTCTGGACCCACCGCAGCCCTGAACTGGATAAGGGCTTACAGAAAATGAATGGATGAATGAATATGTGTGTGCGTGAATCCTGTGTCCTGAGTGATCACCAGACCGTCAGGTCTTTACTCCACCAATAACAGACTCAGGGTGAGAGAGGAAGCACCTGAAACGTCAGATTCGATAAATTTATGTTGCTATATGTGTATATTACCTCAGCTACATTTGTGATTGGCTGTGATTCTGCGCTTACTGGGCGCTACAAATATCGCCCAGAGCAGCCAATGGAATCATCTCCCAGTAGAAACAGAAATGTAAAGTGTTTGTTTACAGAAGAATAAAAGTCTCTGGCTCTGTTCTGTTCTCAGCTTTTATCTGGAATTGTTATTATAAATTTGGAATTGTAATTATAAAGGGGCGCAATTTATTTGCTTTTATAATGCTATTTTTATGTCCCTACATTTTCATTACATCAGTGCAATAAAATGGTCTAAATATGACAGTAATATTGATTATCTCAGTTATTTCTGGAACAATATATAGACCACACATGACACCCCTCTGGCGGACTCTTGGCATTGGGCTTGCTGACCATATGACCAGCTGTTCTTTATGGAACAAGGAACTAGGGCTGTGCCATATCGTATTGTGCAGTATTGTTATAATCGTGATATTCTGACTTGTTTAATGACGTCATGCAGTTACACGTTGTATGGCAGGCATTCATTATGTAAGTCATTTAGGCACAGCGACAGGTGGAAATATGCTTCAAAGAATTGAAGAATTTGCTCCAAAAAATAAGCAGATGTTTACACATTTATTTGTTGCTCCTTCAGAATGTTTGAAATTGTTAGATTTGTATGTTATATATAATAATTTAAATAAGAAATTAAATGTAATATTAATTGTATATAATTAATATTAATATAACATTTTTTGTTTTCAGTGTTTTTTCATATCGTCAAGAATATCGTTATCACAAAATAAATTACCCTGAAATATCGTGATATTATTTTAGGGCCAAATCGCCCAGCCCTACAATGAACCATTGGGACAGGAGCTGGGAGTATTTCTGAGGGAACAGCATGTGTTTGAGAAACTAATACGAAAGATATTGACCCGCCTCCTGAACAGGCTCGCAATTAATACCCCATAAATGCCTGACAAATCACTTCGTATTGATCAGTCTCTGTCTATCCACACTGATCAATAGCAGTGTTAGAGTCTGACCGCGAGAAAGAGATGGACACCACAGTCTTTAACTATTAACTATTGATCGAGATTATCACATCTGAGCTTTAATCCTGTCCTAATCCGGTCCCTGAGCCATTTCCCTTGAGTAGCCTGAGTAATCTAGAGTAATCTCCACAGAAAGACCTGCAGCAGCTGTCCTTACACTTCAGAACCGGACTCTGGACCCACGAGAATCTGGACCCGCAGACGGAAAACAGAGACCAGAGCCTGCAACTTCCCAGACAGAGAACGGTGAAGCTATTTGTATTGCTGTGTATTGTAATAATGAATACAAACAGAACAACCTTAATATGCTTATGTGTGTGTGTTGCAACTGATGGAAATGCCCCGCCCACTAACTAAACACAAAGCCTACTAACTGCTCATAGACCTGGGCTGTGAACAAAATGGCTCCCTAATCCCTCGTTAGTAGTGTGCTACATAGTCTGGAACTATTTAGTTCACTTAATAGTGCTACAAAAACAATTCAGACATGTCCTCTGTCTGTTGCTTAGCAACAGAAACTTGTAATGCATCGTGGTCTACATTCAGCTCATATTGTGAGATACAATTGTGGGATTGTGCATTGTGGGAAATTTTAATGCCTCAAAATCACACTCAAATTACACTTTACCATTCGGGGCCAATGACTCCACACTGGGCCCTAAATGTAAAATAGGGAGCCATTTTGGACACAGCCCTGCTCACTAACTGAACACAAAGCCCTGCCCACTATCTGAACACAAAGCCCCACACACTAACTGCTCACAGACTTGCTCACTAACTAAACACAGTCATGCCCACTAACTGAATATAAAACTCTGCCTATTATGTGAACACAGCCACGCCTACTATCTGTTTACAACCCCCATACTATCTGAAATACAACCCGCATAAAATCTGAAATAAGCCCCACCCCCATCAGAATACAACTCCACCTTCATACCCAGCAGAGGGTGTGTTACTGACCGGAGGACAGCAGGATGACGGCCTGCAGCAGCGCCACCTCCGAGTCGTCGAGGTTGAAGGATGAAAGGGACACCCCCAGATCGAAGATGGCGTCCGAGACCACACCCAGTCCTCCATTCTTCAGCTGCCCGCGAGTGACCGCCATCTCTCCGTTCAGCGTCAGGGTCTCGCTCTCGGGGTCGTACCTTACAGCGGCTCGCAGAGACATGATCTCCATGCAGCAGCCCTTCAGCAGGATGATCTGATCCTCACAAGGCAGCTATAACACAGTAATAACACAGGATGTTTTGTAGTGTAGTGTGGCATTGTGCTCCCCATGTGAGTGGTGTTATCCACTACCCTAACAAACTATGGAACTATATTACATTAATATTAATCACGTTAAAGGGCTATATAGGACTTTTCTGGACTCTACTTTCTGATTGGTCCTTGGTTGGTTTGCACTCTCACAGCTTCCCCCTGAAATGTATCTGTGTTGTCTCCAAACCCTGCCTCTAAGGGGAACAGCAGGCTTTAAAAACCACAACAACGGTGGCGGTAACGTTAAGCGGTGTTTACCAAGTGTCTTATTGTCTTAAATCCAGTCAGTGTTTTTCAATAATCTCATTATAGATTTGGTTTAAGGATTTCATAAAATTACATAAAAGTAATAATTATTTCGGGCTTTGGAAACCACAGCAAGGGTGGCAGTAACGTTAAGCTCATGTTTACTCATGGTGTATTGGCATGTTGTTGTTTGGGACTGAACACAGCTCCGTCATCAGTTCAGACAGATCAGTAGAGTTTGTTCCTTCCTTGTTGCAGCGTCCAGCTCTCGCTGGATTCTTTCGTCGGCCACCGATCCAAGGAGCGTTTGAACCTCTTCAAAAGACAACGGCGTAATTTTACGAGCTGTCATCGTGAAAACGTGATTTCTGCTGCACCTGGAGATTTTACAGAAGGAGAGTTGGTGCTGGACGTCTGCGTTGCGTAGAGTGACGACTCTCTCTGGACAATCAGCGCTCTGCAAGGTTTAGTCCCTACTCGGCTCGCTCTGAACCATGAGAGAACAGCCACTAAACAAGAACTCGCTTCCAGGGCCAGGACCTGATTTACCTGGTGGAGGGTCGATGCAGTGGAAAAGCTCCATGGGAGTCCTCTGGGAAGACAGTGAGCACTGCATTGTTCTGAAGTCTAGTGAAGTGTGAATAACCTTTTTAAAGTTTAAAAACCCATCCCTCGATCTTCTAAAATGGTTCTTTATGGAAACAAAAGTGGTTCTTCCAAGACATCAGTCAAAGAACCCGTTGTAGCCCTTTTATTTTTATTGAAGAGTGTTGTGTAATACTGTGTCTGCAGTGTTGTTGTCCACTACTCTAACCAAGCACATGAATTTACATTGTCTCACCTCGCAGAACATTGGCAGCTTTTTGGCGAAGTCCACCACTCGCGTGATGGCGGGGGTGATAATTTTTGTAAACTGACTGAAGGCTTCTATGTCCACTTTGCTGCCCTCCGGCGCGTTGACCACTGCCCCCTGACCGATGTCTTCTGGCTGCAACGACAGGGAGAGGGAGGGCGGATTGCTTAGCAACGGGGTGACAGGCAGATACCGACACTAACCAAGTCGATGGTGTGACACACAGCAAATCCTCATTCCCCTCTAAAAGCATGAGAAAGGCCACAGAGTTACAGCCAGACACATTCCAAACCAACAACCCACGGCCCGCAGACAGGGAGGGGGTCCAGGGCCCGGGTACTGACAGGAGAAAGGAGGAGAAGAAGGAAAACTGAATGATAGATAGAGCGGGAGAACGACAGAACGACTCGAGGAAGCGCAGCAGAGGTGCACTGTTTCATTGTTTCTGTGTTTTTGTTTGGCTCGTTTGTCTCTCGTAGATTTCTCACTGCTGGTGATGTCATTGACTAGGGTTATTCACTGACAGTTTAGTACCAATAACAATAATAATAATAATAATAATAATAATAATAATAATAATAATATAATCCATGCCCTTCTGACCAGAAATAAAGTGTTGTGAAAGATGAAGCGTGGAAGAGACCAGACTGAGGAAAGGGAAGACAGGGGTGTGCTGAGTACAGCTCAAAAAACCCAGCCTCAGACCTCTCTCTCTCGCTCTCCTTCTACCTCCCTTCCCTTTTTCTTTATCTCCCTCTCTCTCTCTGTTCTTCATTTCTATTTCTCAATCTTTCTTTGGTCTCTCTTGGTCTTTAAAGTCATCCCTTAAGCTCTGTTCCTCTCCTGTGTCCACCTTCTGTCTGATACATTGAGCAGAGCGCTACACAAACACGGCAAACAGAGGCTTCAAGCATTCAGCAGCTCAGATCTATCCACAGATAAATCAAAAAATCAAAAACAAACCCATGAATTAATTCATAAAAAAAATAAAATGGCAGAACGGAAGCAGCTGACAATTTCAGAGCGCGGGTTCTGGGGTAAATTATCAAAGAAAAGAGTGTGAAACCAAAATAAAACAAAATTAACTCAAATGGATTTGGTCTACTGGTTCTTACCTTGGATTCCTTCACCCCCACTGCACTCTGGTCAGAAGTATAGAATAAATTACAAGTTATTTCATTAAGTAGCATTGCTTCCTCGACCTGTTGGGCAATCAACAGGGATCGTGAAGTTTCAATGAAGAACCCGAGTCAAGCCAACTAAAAAAAAACAGGTTGAAACTGAGGACAGATGAGACAGTGCAGACAGAAACAAAGTGAGGTCATGAGCGCTGGTGGCGTTTCCATGGAGACAAACAGACGTTCGGTTACCAGTCACATACAAACATCACCATGTCCTTTGTATTTCCATCAAAGCAGCCGTTAAGTACAAGTTATTCCTTTTTCTGTGAGATACAGAACTGTGAAGAAAAAAAAAACGAGATTTTTATCTGCGCTTTAAGAGTTCAAAAATACAAACAAACAACAAACAAAAAAGTACGCAAGGCTTGGAGGGTATTCCACAAAGCAGGGTTTCTCTGTTTAGAGAGATAATTTAAGCCCAAAGTCCAGCCCATTCTATAAGAAAATAACTGAGGGAGATTCCTATTGGACAGACCTTAGCTTTGGGCTTAAGTTATCTGGTTAACTGAGAAATCCTGCTTTGTGGAATCCCGCCCTGGAGTGAATCCCCCAAACTCTCTCAACTCTGAACATCCAGATCCAGTCTCAATTGCTTCAGACCAGAACACATCCAAAGCTCTCTGTGAACTCCTCACGCTGTGGGTCTGAAAGGACGTGGAGCTGGAGAGGAGAGTGTATAAGGGAATGATTTTGCATCGTGAGAAGCAGAAAGTGCAGCCAACTCCAGATTCTGAGAAACGAAGAAGTTGTGCTGAGCGGCTGTTTGGACGAAAGTGTGAATAAATGATGAAGCGGCTGATGTTTGATTTTTTTCCGAGTATTGACTTTTTCTAAAATGTTTCTAGAACGCGAACGTCTTTAGAGCCACTGCAAAAATGACATATACATTACAACATCTGCCACATCTGGCTGTAAATGCAGATCTCCATGGAAACCCACCACAAAGTTAGAGTCAGCGACAAACACTGAGTTTAAAAAGAAACATGAAAATGCAATTAGTTAGAGACAGAAAACATGAACAAAAGATTAAATTATACAGAGACAGTGACGAGAGATAAATTATAAAAAGGGAAGCAAGAACAGAAGAGAAGAGGAGGAGTAGAAGGGAAGAGAAAAGAGAAGAAGAAAAAAGAATTGAGAAGAGGACAGAAGAGAAGTGTGGAGAAGAGACAAGAAGAGAACAAAAATAATTGAGCGGAGAAGAGAAGGGAAGAGAGAGGAGAAGGTAAGAAGAGAGGAGAAAAGAAGAGGAGAAAAGAAATTAAGAGAAGAGAAGATGAGAGAAGAGAAATGAAGAGCAGAGAGAAGAGAAGAGAAGAGAAGAGAAGAGAACACAAAGTTTAGTATTTTTTTTTGGTTTAAGAGGTTTGGGGTTGGGGGAAAATGAAAAGGAAGAGAACGGTAAAGGAAAGGGGAAAGGGAAAGGAGCGGAAAGGACAAAGGGAACATGGAAAGGGAGAAGGGAAAGAAAAGGGATGGAGGGATAAAACTGTAAAAGATGTTCCAATAAAGTTAGTGCTGCTTCCTTTGTGGAACACAGTCTCCAGCGTCCAGCTAACTGTCCCCACTCTACAAGATACAAAAAACATCCACAGATTAACAGAGGGAAGCACAGTGGGAATGGGACGGGAATCATGTGGGAATGGTGTGGCAACTGTGGGATTTTTGGAAAGTAGGATTTTTTTGTGTGGGAATGAGGAGGGGATTCAACACCACAAAAGTATCTCTGAACAAGTGAAATCCTCATTAACCTGGTCCACAGACCTCACTCCACACTGAACCACTGCCGGAAGGCGATCACATGACTCTAAACATGTTCACTTGTCTTCACTGCCTCAAATCACTAGTGTGAGTGTGTGTGTGTGTGTTTACTGCCCCTAATCACCAGTGTGTGTGAGTGTGTGTGTGTTTACTGCCTCTAATCACCAGTGTGTGTGAGTGCTCCTAATACTGCTACTCATACTACTCATACTGCTATGTGAGATAAATGTTGTGGAATATGAGACCCATGAACCAGATTTGGGAAGATTTCACTTGGAATGTGACGACTTTGAAGTGAAGGTGTGACACAGTAAACATACAAAATAAATAATAAACAAAATGAAACTAAAAGCTCAGAGCCAAATGTCAGAGAGGCGGAGACTTCGGGAGCGGGCGTCTCACCAGGAATTTGCGTTTTTGTTTCCAGTGGTTTCCCTGTGCGTTGGTGGCCATGTGCGCCTCGGTGACGATGCGGATGAGCTCCCACTCCTCCTGCGATGGCTCGGGACGCTCCCACACCGTCTTCTGCAGCTCCTCGCGTCTCCGCCGCTCTCGGTTCTCCTCGATCAGCTTTCGCTTCGCCAAACGCTTACTGTCATCCAGCACCACTGCAGGGTCGAGAGACAACCACACACAAGTGAGAGAGAGGGACAGTCATATTGCGGAGAGAGAGAGAGAGAGAAAGAGAGAGAGAGAGAGAGAGAATCATACTGCACTGAGAGAGAGAGAGAGAGAGAGAGAGAATCATACTGCACTGAGAGAGAGAGAGAGAGAGAGAGAGAGAGAGAGAGAGAGAGAGAGAGAGAGAGAGAGTTGTATCCCAGGTGATATTGAGTTGCTAAGTGATTACTATGGTACCCCAGCAGGTTGCAAAGGTGTTTTTGGGCAGTTTCTATCGTATCTGCCAACTGGTAACTGCACTTTTGCTAAGTGTTTTCTATGGTATCTGCCAACTGGTTGCTAGCGTGTTGCTAAGTGGTTGCTATAGTATCCCAGGGTAATGTATATGGTTAGAGTGTTGATATGGTATCCGCAAACTGGTTGCTGGAATGAAAGTGATTGCTCTGGTATCCCAGGGAGTTACCAGTGTGCTGTTAAGCAGTTTCTATGGTATTCTGGGTGATTAATATTTTGTTCCTATGGTATGGCTGGGTGTGGCTAGAGTGTTATTAAGTATTAGCAGCTCTGTTGCTAAATGGTTTCTATGGTATCTGCAAGCTTGTTGCTAGTGGGTTTTTGTGGTATCACAAGTGATTACTAGTTCTTTGCTAAGTTGTTGTTATGGCAGCTTAGAGGGTTGCTAGGGTATTGTTAGGTGGTTTCCATGGAAACCCAGGTGGTTACTAGTTTGTTCCTGGAGGGCATAGATCAAGTTCGTGTTCCATAGAAATCACCTAGCAACACCCTTGCAACCAGCTGGCAGTTAACATAGCAACCGCCAAGCAACCCACTTTGATAACAGCAGAGTAGATACTGGAACATTGCTGTGATGATTTGATGGTATTTAACATAATATTAAATTTACCTTGTTAATGTAATATTTATAAGATAAACGTTAGAGAGGTGAAGTGCCGGTGTTGGAGAGTTTTCTCTGGAACAAATTCATCCCAGAGGAAACGGAAGGAGCTTCATCTCCCCAGACAACATGCTTTCTACATGGTTTCACGCTTTTCTACAGAGACTGTACTCATAGTGTCCACACTGGCTGCAGCATAAAGCCACTGAGGTCACGCAGTAAAAGGGACATCCTTTTGTCAAACTGGCTGCTTCCCAATTGCGCACTTAATAATAATTCTAACTAGTGTTTGAGTGTGTAGTGTGGAAGTTGAGTACTCTAAAAAACCACAGTGCACACATAGAACCAGTGGATTTTTGAGGATGGTAATAATGTCCAATCCAACCGAAACACAAAGGGAGGAGCTTCTCATGGCTGGAAAATGTTGGCTTTGTCCCAAATAGTGCCCTACTCCTTGCATAGTACAGTTATAAAACTAATGCTACTACACACAAACTGTGCACTAAATGTTAGTCAGCGGGACGCGAAATGTATTCCACATATACATGGTTTAATTATCTGACGTACAGTGTACAAATTTAGTGCAGAAACTGTTATTTTATGACTTACACTGTGCACTACGCAGTGTGGAGGGAGATATTTGAGTTTCAAAATTTGAAAAAAAATGTGACAGTTTTGCAGCTGCAGCTTGGTGTGACGTGTGTTGTCATAGCAATAGCTCAACATGTCCTGTTAGTAAGAAACAGTGTAGTACGTTAATATTTTTGTGTTCGAGCCTCAGAGCTCACATTTTTAATGTCAATACATGGTATCTACTGTACAGTATTAGTGTGTAGCCAGTGTGTTGTTGTGTGATGCTGGGTGATACGAGAAGGAAGTGCTTACAGTCGGTCGCCATGCCGACAGCAATGCACTTCTTGAAGCGGCATTCCTGGCACTGGTTCCTCGTGACTTTGTCGATGACGCATTTCCCCTCATATTTGCAGGCGTATGTGGGGTTCAGGTTCTTCTGGATCGTTCTTCTGAAAAATCCCTGAGAAACAAATGAAAGAGAAAGGTTTTGCACCACTCGGATGTTCTCTTCCAGGGTCATTCAGGTCTGAAATAAAAGCTGCTCAGGTCTCAAAGCAACACACCATCACCTCACACACATATACCATAAAAAACTGAATGGAAATGGGCCAAATTGAGGTGCAAACGTGAGGTGGAAACACGACTCATTTCCCATATCTTTCTGCCTATGGTTCTTTATTACACATAACTTTTGTGAATTCTTTGTATGGAAAGCTGGTAAAGATGGATTCGAGACTGAATATGAACAAAGGAGAGAGCCGACTCCTCACTGAATCACACAGTAAACATGAGCAGGAGTAAAGTACACGTAATTGAGAAGAGAGGAGATGGGTGGAGGAGCCTACACCTCCAGTAAGTAGGGTACTCCCAACTCCTGAACTGTAATTAAAGTAAGGCTACATGGATAAAAAAATATTAAATTATTCAATAAGTGTACAAGCACTCTCCCAGGAAAGTAGAAGCACAATAAGCAGCTCAGAGACCACTTTTATAACTCGTTAAAGGGCTAAAATGGAACTGAGTAAAGAGCAGATGCCTTTTCTGGGGTTCGAGTAAATGTATTAACATTTTACTTAAAGTAACACTAGGTAAGATTTGGTATTTTTCCCCTACAGTTGCAGAGTGTAATTCACTTTTACAGCACTGCCCTGAAATCCACTTTTACAGCATTGCTCTTTCCTACCCTCCTCCCGAAGTTACATAGTGCAGTTTCTGCAGTGCTGAGCCCGGAGTAAAAACGTCAGAAGCTGTATTCTCCGTATTACAGCTCAGTGGAGCATCCCAGTGACTTTGAAGCTGTAACTTTAAGGTAAAAATCTTACCTACTGTTGCTTTAAATGTCCATTCAGGCCCTGGACTCACCTTGCAGCCCTCACAGGTGATACAGCGGTAGTGATACCCCGTGGCTTTGTCCCCACACACCACACACAGCTCGTCCTTGTCCAGGTAACTCGGTATGTACCCTGACAACACAACACACCACAACACACATTAAACCCCTGTCTTTACACAACCTCCTTTCTCGGTCTGTGTGATGCAGGGAGCTGGGGGCCATTCTAGCCCATGCTTGGCATCAGGCATTCTGACCTTAGACGGATGTGCAGCTGCTCCAGAGCACAGAGATCCATTAGAGAGATTATACACACCGTGTCCACAGTGGGTGCAGCGTAAAAGCATAAAGTGAGAAAGCAGCCACGGTTTATAAACACTCCCTCAGTCCTTAAGAGGGCATGTGACTGGACAGAAGAGTTTAGATTAGACCGTGGAAAATCAAGGACTGCTGATATAATAATAACAATAAGAGAGGACACGACAGGAGAGGAGAGGAGAGGAGAGAAAAGAAAAGAACAAGATAGGAAAAGAGAGGACTGTACGGGATGGGAAAGGATGGGACAGGAGAGGAGAGGAGAGGATGGGAAAGGACAGGAGAGGAGAAGAGAGGAGAGGATGGGACAGGACAGGAAAAGAGAGGACAGGACGGGATGGAAAAGGACGGGACAGGAGAAGAGAGGAGAGGAGAGGACAGGAGAGGACAGAGAAAATAGAGCACAGGAAAAGAGAGGAGAAGACGGGACGGGAGGAGCTACAGATGAAGCTAATGAGCGCTAACTCAGCCAAATCCCCCGAGCCGCAGCCGCAGCCGAAGCTACAGGCGATCAATAAAGTCTGTGATCAATACAAGAGCAGGAGGTCAGGACCAGGCCTTCTGTTCCTCTGTCTGCACCCAACTGACCAATCAATACACTCCAAAACAAACCCAACAAACCTGAGAGTTAGGGCCGACGTTTGGCCACCTCTGGGTAGAGGACGCTTTGGTGAAGGACACACTTCTGCTCACATTTTAAAACAGAGAATGTTTATCGAGTTTAAAAACGGGGCCTGTGCAATGATCAAAGCACATTTGATGTTCTTTTGATGTCGTTATTATAATTTGTTCAGCCGAATGCATAGAACAGAGGCCAAAATGACAGAATTTTATGCTTCTGCCCTGTGGAGGACATATTTACACTTTGTTTCTCTGTAGAGTTGTGTTTCACCGTTTCCTGTAGGAAGTCAGTCAGAGGTGTATTCTCAGAACCTGGGGGGGGGGGGGGGGAGCAAGACTTTTGTGCCCCAGCCACAGCGGATTCTAACAGCGCAGAAATTTGACCACACACACTAAAAAAAAAACACCCCTCCCCCACAAAAAAACCATGAATAATTGTTTTAAAATGTATTATTTAATTTTAATTACACTTACATTTTTTCAATTATATTTTATTTTTATTGTTTATTTTATTTATTTTTTATTTATTTATATCCTTTTCATTTATTGTTATTACATTTTCAATTACACTTTTTTATTTTTTTACGTATAAATTAATTTAATTATTATGCAGTGTTTTATTTCACCAATTAAACATTTCTTTGGGGCCTATTTTGTCCCGGATTTCTCTCTGCGGTAACCTTTCTGATATTAAATTCAGAAATAAACAGAGCGCGCTGTAAAACCTGCAGGATGCACCTCAGCGGCTTGTCCCCTGCAGACAATGTCTTCAAGCTTTCCAAGCTCCTGCAGTCAGGAGCCCCCTCTCTGATCCACAAAGGGCCACAGATCTCAAAGTCATCCACAATGAACACAGTCCGGCGTCAAACTCACGGACACTTCCCCGCCCCTGACATGTCCATTATCTCTTCTTCAGGAGGCACTCATCTGCAGCGTGACACGGAGACGAGATGAAGGAGCACAAACTGGGCTAATCCACAACAGGGCCTCGAACCCAGGACTCCATTCAGGATCGACACAAACCAGTACAACTCACTCATTCATTCACTCACTCACTCAACTCACTCATTCACATCCAGACACATGAAGATACAAAAAGGAGCGTCCGAACACAACAGAAGCGATCAAAGCCAGGGAAGCGCCAACCAACCATTAAATGCAAATCACCACCTTTATTCATTCCTTCACTCATTCACTCATTCACAGCCTCTACTCAAACCAGCACTTCAAGTCTAGGCTCTTTATTCCATTACGAATTAGTTAAGAATCTTAACATCACCCTTAATTAGGCACAGTGTCTGTATATAGCTTCATTAATAGCTTATATCGTTAATTACTTTAGAAATAATTATATCAATAACAATGTTACTAATGATATTGTCAATAACAGTTCTAATCACATTATAAATTATATTTAAAAGTGCATTATTTACATCATTATTAAGAATATACTTAATGACATCATACATTACATTATTAATAACATTATCAATAATATAAACGATAAACTGCCTTATTAAAAGCATTATTAATAACATAAAAACATTCCGTCTCTGATCACTTGCCCGCTATTCAGAACTATTCAGTTGCACATGAAACAAACGTGAGAGGTTCGACTCCCCTCTTGAGCAGGAAACCAGACTCACACTGCATTATTCTGCATGTGTGAGGTGCTGTATTAGAAATGAATCCATGAACATTAAATAAATGTGTCTGGAGTTACGTTAAGAGCGGCACCCCCCCAGTGAGAGCTCCTCTGAGAGTGTAGCGCCACCTGTACCTTTCTTATGGGGCGCCTGCATCCACTGCATCTGAGCGAAGTCAGGCCTGACGTCGGGGAAATAATCCGTGGGATAGTGACTGAGTGGCACCTCCATGCTGCAGAACTCGTTCTTAAATGCCGCGTTATTCCCGGCGTACGGGCAGGAGAAGGTCTGGCTGGAGGGCCAGGTCTGCTCCATACACTGAGGAGGTGGAGGAGGAGGTAGCGGAGGAGGATGAGGAGGGTGGTGATGAAGAGTCTGAGGTTCACAGTGACCGAAAACGGGTCCCTCTCCTCCATACATGCAGTACTCTCCTCCTCCCGGGACCGTGAAGCCCCCGTTTGCACCGGGCGGCAGGTCGTACATGTCCGGCACGCAGTAATTCATCACCACCGAAGGATAAAGGCACAGAGTGCAAACAGGAGTCAGAACATCAAGGGAATGATGACAGCAGCTCTGGAGAGAACGGCACAAAGGGCCTGAACAACAACAATGACCCGGTTCTCAGCGCTGAGAACTCAAACGAGTCCCACGCGTTCTACTTAGCATTTACGGAATCAAGAAGCCGAGAAACTGTGGAGCAATTGGTGCACAAGCTTTCTAAGAAATGGTAATCGTGTCATTAACACGTCAGCAAACTACACAGAGCTTATGGTATCTGCCAAACAAAGCCAAGCTGCCTTAAATCGAATACCGCAGAAAGTTTAAACACACCAGACATACAGTAAACTTACACAAGCTGCTGAAACTAGTCATTACCAGTCTTTAACCCTTAGAATTGACTAAAAAATTCTGTGAAAGCCCTGATGGCGTAAAGTAAGCTTGTCGCTCAAAAAGATCCACAACTCTAGCTCCTATCTCTTACAAACAACGGAAAATCATGCGCTGAATCAGCAAAAAAAAAAAAGGCCTCTGACGTAAACACTTTGCTCAAAGACGTCAGAACCACTTCGAATGGAACGTTTACGATGGCTCTGGACCTGTAAAACCAGCCGAGCCGAACTGAAACCACTGTGGTGAAAGGTGTCCAGAGGACACCGGCCTTTATATATGAAGGAACCTGCCCCAACCCCCCACGCCTGCCACTGGCCAAATTGGGAGGCAGGTTTATGACTACGCGCTCGTCTAATCTGAGCCGGGCCAAATCCTGGAAGTGCAGCAGCCGAGGGTTAACTCTAACATGGATTAGAGGCGCTCCTGCCTCTCCGAGCGGAGTGAAACACGGATAGTCGGACCCGGACGCCACTTTAGTATCGCAGCACAGCGCCGGGAGTGGATCAGAGAGTTTTATTACGGGGCATTAACATCTGTAACTGACGAAATCTGGCTGGAGATGATGGGATTAGGCTCCAAATCCCTCCCGAAACCAGAGGAGCATCTTTACCAGGAACGGTATTGATTTCCAATAAGAAGCGCTGCATGACCTCATGGGCTGCTAATCTGCGCTGGATCATATCGATATCGTTATTCCGGATTATTCCGAGCGCACACACTTATGGACATTCTGAAGCATATGTTAAAGCAGTGGTTGTCAGATAGTTTCAGCAGTGCCCCGCTTTATTTTAAACATCGCAACTCGTATAAAACTGCAGCTTTTATTGAACAAAACTAAATAAAATAACAGTGGAATTACTGTGGCCCCTGTAACAGCCCCCAGACCCCAGACCTCTGGCTTTGCACGCGCGTAGTGTCTCAGTTCATTCGGCGCTGTAAGAATAAGAACAGCCTCAGGGGGCCGTGCCTCTGTCCAGGTTCTAGTGCGTTACAGAGAACTCGAGAACTGATGCCAAGTGTCTTTCTCCAACACAGGTTCATAATTAAATGAAATTAAACAACTTCAATGTCCTCCGAACAAAAACCTCACATCTCTGAGTAAAACTGTAACGGACAAAGAAAAGGAATAGCCTTAAGTTTAACGTTGAGTTCAACATTCAAAGGCTGTTCTCCCTGTGTCTGTGTGGGTTTCCTCCCACCGTCCAAACACACATTGGTAGGTGAAGTGACTGTGTGAGTGTGAGTGTGAGGCACATGGTGAGTGTGTGAAACTGAGTGTGAGTGTGTGTGTGTGAGGCACAGCATGAGTGTGTGAAACTGCATGTGTTTGTGTGAGGCACAGGGTGAGTGAAGATGTCTATGGATGTGAGTGACTGGGTGAGTGTGTGAAACCTCCTGTGCTTGTAAGTGTGTGTGTGTGTGTGAGGCACAGAGTGAGTGTGTGAAACTGAGTGTGTGTGTGTGTGAGTGACTGGATGAGTGTGTGAAACTGAGTGTGAGTGTGTGTAAGTGACAGGGTGAGTGTATGAAACTGAGTGTGTGTAAGTGACAGGGTGAGTGTATGAAACTGAGTGTGTGTGTGAGTGACAGGATGAGTGTGTGAAACTGAGCATGAGTGTGTGTGTGTGTGTGTGAGGCACAGGGTGAGTGTGTGAAACTGAGTGTGAGTGTGTGTGAGTGACAGGGTGAGTGTATGAAACTGAGTGTGTGTGTGTGAGTGACAGGATGAGTGTGTGAAACTGAGCATGAGTGTGTGTGTGTGTGTGTGTGTGTGTGTGTGTGTGAGAGTGACAGGGTGAGTGTGTGAAACTGCCTGTGTGTGTGTTTGTGTGTGTGAGTTACAGGGTGAGTGTGTGAGTGTGTGGGTGAGTGTGTGGTGCCCTGTCCAGTGTGTGTTCCTGTTTTGTGCTCAATGATTGAAGCTCGACTCTGGGCCTTTACTGAAGAATGAATGAATGAATGAATGAATAAATGAATGAAATAACTGAACACAGGAACTTTGTCCAAATCTGTGAAGAAATAAATTAACAACCGGTAAAAAGGAAATAAAAGGGTTTGGTCCTGACAGTGAGTGTATGAAACTCAAACACTTGCCCTGGGGCTGAGCAAATGCTGTGAGTTTACATTAGTGTCAGATGTTTTATAGCCACTAACAACAACAACAACAACAACAACAAATCAGCTGAAAGGATGGGTTGACTGCGCCGAACCCGTGACCGAAAAACAGACGGAAATTGTGCCGTTAGGGTTCAGATGTCCAAAGATAAGACGCTAAAGTGATCAGCCAGGGACAGCTGTTTATAGCCGGGCGATCTGAGGCAAATCTGCGTCTGACCACGAGCTGAGGCCAGTTTAACATTTTGATGAGGTGATGTCCTCACACGCAGCTTTAATCTTTCACCAAGCACTTCATCTGACAAACCACCTCAGACACGGGATTATAACTACACACACACACACACACACACACACACACACACACACACACTCACACACTCAGAACCTGGGAGTTGCACTGTGTTTTCATTCAGGGTCCGAGGTTCAAGAACTCTATGCTTTTTTTAATTCTCGGAGAAAGACGAGGACGATGAAGACGCTGCGGGTCAGAAACCGAACTAAACCGCCGTCACTGAAGGTACACGAGTAAAAAAGATGAAAACGATATTCCTCTGCGGTCTGGACCTGCAGAAAGTCAAGCACTGCTTTGCCCCCTGCTACTGACCCTCTCCCAAGCTTGGCCTTTATTCTAATTCAGGGCTGACCATTCAAAATAAAGAAGCCAATTACGGAGCAGAGTCCTTGTCCACAACATCCACATAAGTCTAAGACACACAGCAGAGAGAGACCGGGCATACCTTACTTTCACTTCCAGCAGAACTTCCAACCATCCTTCTACTACACCACACCACAGTGTCCCTCTACTGTCTGCTGAAGGTCTGTTATCTAGAAGCACTCTCTGTGGAACTCCTGTGTCCATGGAGGTTGGTCTTGCGTAGAAACCAAAAAAAGGCATGGCTTTGGACTCTTCTCCACAGATCATGCCACGAAAAAGACCCTCAAAAGTTGAAGAATGGACACCCTGATGTCCACAAAGACCCTTAAGTCTCTGAGGTCTCCAATGTCTAAAAAGTCCCACAATCCATTGGTTTGAAAGCGGTTGACCTTCCAAGTGACTGCATATTTCCCAAACCCCTTCCCCAAGTTCTCCAAAGAGGCTGAAATCCCAAAATCTTCAAAGGTTCTAAGCCGGTTAGTTGGCAAAAATAAATAAATAAATAAATGCCCCTCCAAAGTCTCCACCAAGTCTCAATCATCCTCCAGGTCCAGTCCTTTACAACTGCTCATCTGCACTGCTCCGGGAGACAGTGGACCCAGTTGCGTGCTTTTACACCCATTTATTCCCTCCCTGATCGATCACCTAAGGTCTCCGGAGTTCAAAGCTGGTCATTAACAGTTTTCAGAGAGGGCCGGGGATAGGGCCTGGTTTGACATGACTCTCTGAGCCAGATGTCCCCAGGGACTCGCAGTTACCTGAAGAGGACACCTTAAACAGGACACCTTCCCCTCCAGGGCCTCGGGGTGAGTTGAGGGAAAGCAAACAAAACACAGGGCCCGTCCCCGGAGGACTCCAGCACCCCACCTAGTCACGATTACCCGCAGATTACGGTCCACAGCGCAGGTGCCGACCTGGACCTGCAGCAAAAACTTCAGAGTGGACAGCGTAAATGTACCTTCCAGCTTACAGCAGGGGGTCGTAGTGTCCAGTCGAGTCCTTTAAAGGCTTTACTGCATCCTCTTTCCAGGAGGAATGCTGGAGAACTGTAAAATGGTTTTAAATGTGTAATAAAATGGAAAATGTGGTCTGTATGAAAAAAAAAAAAAAAAAAAAAACCAACAAAAGCCCAGACTCTGCCAGAAACAAGCCCCTCATATTGATCTGCTCAGTGGCAGCAGGTCCTGATCAATACACTTATTCATTTTGGCGGTAATCTCTCCAGCTTCCCTTAAAAATATTAACCCCCCCGACACACACACACACACACACACACACACACAAACTAGGGTTGGATGATATGTTTAAAAAGCTTTCTTAATTTCCGTCTATATGTTATAACTCTGATATGAATATGAACAATAAAGCCACAGAAAAACTGCCAAAACAAACAAGAAGTTTACCGTCAAACAACAACCTCTAGGCTTTGTCAATATTAATATTTTAATGAACAAAACTAAATAAAATAACAGTGGAATTACTGTGGCCCCTGTAACAGCCCCCAGACCCCAGACCTCTAGCTTTGCACCCGCGGAGTGTTCCAGTTCATTCGGCGCTGTCAGAATAAGAACAGCCTCAGGGGGCCGTGCCTCTGTCCAGGTTCTAGTGTGTTACCGAGAACTCGAGAACTGATGCCGAGTGTCTTTCTCCAAAATGAAATAAAAACAGGTTCATAATTAAATGAAATTAAACAACTTCAATGTCTTTGAATTGCTTTAAAATGTCCTCGAACAAAAACCTCACATCTCTGAGTAAAACTGTAACGGACAAAGAAAAGGAACAGCCTTAAATTTAACGTTGAGTTCAACATTTAAAGGCTGTTCTCCCTGTGTCTGTGTGGGTTTCCTCCCACCGTCCAAACACATTGGTAGGTGGAGTGACTGTGTGAAATGTGGCATGTATGATTTCAAAACCACTTTGAAGCCCTGAAGACCCCTTGACACAAAAGTGTAATATTTTTAGACTAACTTTAAAACAGACAACAGCGTCCTGTAATGAGTGTCAGTCAGTGACAGATGCTGTAAATAATGTGCACTGAAATACTGACGTTTAACACCTCCACGCCCACGTCCCGAGGGATTTTAATCCTCTTAGACCTCCCAAACTTCATGACCAACCTCAAACCAAACGTCCCGAACTGCCCGGATAAGTCCAGTCTGAAACCAATCCAGATCTCAGACAGTCCGGCTGAGTCGGGCCCACCATTCCAGCTCAAGACCCCAGCGTCCAGCCACAGGTTTCTGGGAAGTGTGTTTATCTGCGTTTATCTGCGTCTGGACCCTCGATGTGTCACTGATAATTAGCCACAGCAGATGTCAAAGGAAACAGCAGGTGGTATTTTCAAAATTTGTTCAGTAGCACCCCACTGACCACATATGTTGCTCTGCATACTTTATTAGCCCCTTTCCCCCTATACTTCAGTGCTCAGGACCCCCACAGAGCAGGTGCGATGTGGTGGTGGATCATTCTCAGCGCTGCAGTGACACTGATGTGGTGGTGGTGTGTTAGTGTGTGTTGTGTGCTGGAGTTTTTAAACCCCTCAGTGTCACTGCTGCACTGAGAATAGTCCACCGACCAAAAACATCCAGCCGACAGCGTCGTGTCACTGATGAAGGACTAGAGGACGACCGACACACACTGTGCAGCGACAGATGACCTACTGTCTCTGACTTTACATCTACAAGGTGGACCAACGAGGGAGGAGTGTCTCACAGAGTGGACAGTGAGTGAACACAGGGTTTTAAAACTCCAGAAGCACTGCTGTGTCTGATCCACTCGCACCAGCACAACACACACTAACACACCACCACCACGTCAGTGTCACTGCAGCACTGAGAATGATCCACCAGCACATCACACCTGCTCTGTGGGGGTCCTGAGCGCTGAAGAACAGGGGGAAAGGGGGTAAGAAAGTATGCAGAGCAACAGGTGAACTATAGAAAACTAGAGTGAGCCATGTGTGGTCCGTGGAGTTGATAGAGTGCAGAGTGAATGCAGAGACAACAGCTGAGGAGTGTATAACAATTTATTTTCTACTAAAACGCATTAGAAACCCCCTAATGATAAAAAAAAAAAAACATGCTCGGTGTGATGTCACTGTTTATATTAAGACACAGAGTGGACAGTAAACACGCTAAAGCAGCGTGAGAGGGTTTTCTGGATGTGCCGTTAATGAGGTTAGAGGTTAAGTGAATAACCCGCTCCCAGGGGGCGTCATGCCAAGAAACACAGCCTTCACACACCCACCCTTTCAGAGGGCCATTGTTTTTAACTTTTAATTAAAATATAAAACATGCTCATGTTTTTACAGCTAGGGATTAGTGGGTTTCAATCACGAGATTATTACTCTGTCATTTCTGGACGATTCCTCACTTTAAAGCAGATTAGTTAATAGTCATTAACTTAATTAATAAACACAGAGTTTGTTTGTTATCAGGGACAATGTAACAATAAAAACCAGACGTATTATTATCAAGAAAAACTACAATAGTTATATTAATAATAACAACAGATTACTGTAAAGTAGTAAAACATATTAAAAACCTACTATTACGTGTTTAGTAATTCTAAATATATTATTATTATTATTCTTATTTAAAATGATATATTATTATAAAATTGCTACACAACAACACTCTTCAAAAACAACTAAAACAATTATTAAGTGTTATTATTGTTACTGTGTTATACACCGAATGTAACTAACGTTAATTACTCAGCAACTATATTTCATTTTTCAATAAATACATTATTTATATTTCACTTGAAACTTGAAATAATTCCCTAAACTATTATTAGCAAAGGGTTAATAATTATTACAACACACATGTTGCAGAATAAAAGCCAGCAGTTTTGCGTTTGAGTGTCTGTAAAAATTCCCCACCAAAATAAAAGCGTGTAAAAGGCCTCAGCAGTGTTAAAGCTGTCCAGAAACTAACAGCACTGCGGCAGATTTACTGAGTCACCACCAGCTGGAGAAATATCATCGGTTCACAAACAAACAAACAAACAAACAAACAGACAAACAAACAAACACCTCCCTCTTTAGCACGGCAGCCATACTCAATATTGATATATAACAAAATGCCATCAGATCCTCACAGCAATGTTCCAGCACCTAGTGTAAAGTCTTCCCAGAAGAGCAAAGGCTGTAAATGCACTGAAAAAAGCAACACACTCCTGATGCACTACATTTCAGAATAAAAGTCCCTCCAAACATTGTGAGATAACAGTGTCCTGACGTGTGTCCCCCCTGAGGTTAGTGTATCCACACGTTTGGACACGTGACCTCCCCCTGCCTTCTGGGAATATCTGTGAGGGTGTAGCGTCCCCTGGAGGTGCATTCGGAACACTGGTGTAAATCTCAGTGAAGGTCAGTGGGTTTGTCCTCTATAAAATACTAATGACTTCCAGACTGACAGTCTTCACTAAAAACACATCATTAATACACACACACACACACACACACAAACAACTCTTGTGATGCATTGAGTAATTTCCCATTTTATTTAAATGTAGCTGATTAGCCAAGACATGTTACAGAGAGAGAGAGAGAGAGAGAGAGAGAGAGAGAGAGAGAGAGAGAGAGAGAAAACCAAAGAAAGCCAGCAGAGCCGACAGAGTCCTGAACGAAATGATTAAAAGTTCAAGTCCTAAACTCCAGCTGGTGATTCTGAAGCTGTTTAACCTGGTTCTGAGTGTAGGTCACTTCCCTGAGATCTGGAGCCGTGGACTGATAACACCCATCTTTAAATCTGGAGATAAATTCGACCCCAATAACTACCGAGGCATCTGTGTGAACATTAACCTGGGGAAGTTACTGTGTAGTGTTTTAAACTCCAGATTATTACACTTCCTTATGAAGCACAGTGTCTTGAGTAAGAGTCAAATTGGATTTTTACCAAATCACCGCACGTCTGATCACATTTACATCCTACACGCCCTGATTGACAAATACATTGTCCAAAATAAATCCAAAATATTCGCATGTTTTATTGACTTTAAAAAGGCATTTGATTCCATTTGGCACCAAGGATTATTTTATAAACTTTTACAAAGTGGTGTAGGGGGTAAAGCCTATGATCTGATTAAATCAATGTATACATCAAACAAATGCGGTATAAAAATTGGCCACAAACAAACAAACTCCTTCTCTCAGGAGCGCGGAGTGAGACAGGGCTGCTGCTTAAGCCCAACACTATTTAACATTTATATAAACGAATTGGCCACGATTCTGGAGCGTTCTGCAGCGCCCGGTCTCACTCTGCACGACTCAGAGATTAAGCTCCTGCTCTACGCAGACGACCTGGTTCTGCTGTCCCCCACAGAACAGGGTCTACAGCAGAACCTGGACCTGCTGGAGCAGTACTGTCAGAACTGGGCCCTGACGGTCAACCTGAAAAAGACAAACACGGTGATATTTCAGAAGAGATCCAGATCTCAGGGAAACACACACATGTTTAGACTGGGTACACACACGATCCAACACTCCAATAATTATAATTATTTAGGAATTAAACTCACTTCATCTGGAAGTTTTAACTTGGCGGTGAATGAACTGAGAGGAAAAGCACGCAGAGCTTTCTACGCCATAAAACAACACATTCCTGTAGAAATCCCAATTAGAATTTGGCTTAAAATATTTGAATCTGTAATTGAACCCATCGCTCTTTATGGCAGTGAAATGTGGGGTCCGCTCACAAACCAAAACTTCAGCAAATGGGACAAACATCCGATTGAGACCCTGCATGCAGAGTTCTGTAAAAGTATTCTAAAGGTGCACAGGAGCACCACGAACAACGCATGCAGGGCAGAATTAGGCCAATATCCATTGATTCTAAAAATACAACAAAGGGCGATCAAATTCTGGACACATTTACAGCACAGCGACCCCCACTCGTATTGTTACAAAGCTCTGTAGCACCAAGAGGTCAACAACCACCACAGTCCCCTCACTCAACTGGTCCTGAGCTACAGTTCTACACTAACACACACTAACACACCCCTAACACACACTAACACCCCACACGCTCAGGACCAGTACACACCAATCAGAACAAACCAAATTAAAACGCATCTACAGCAGAACTACATCCACTACTGGGAGACGCAGTGCAGATCCCAGAGTAAACTGCAGTGTTATTCGGCCCTGACCCGTCAGTACAAAGTGGCAGATTACCTGACCACGCTGACTGACCCCAAACTGAGATCCACCCTCACCAAATACAGACTCAGTGCTCACGGCCTGGCCATAGAGACGGGCAGACACAGGAAGACCTGGCTGCCCAGAGAGCGGAGAGTGTGTCAGCACTGCCCTCTGAACAGACCCGAGACAGAGCTGCATTTCCTCACTGAGTGCACTAAATACCACCAGATCAGAGCAGAGTTCTTCACCAAAATCTCCCTCAGAATCCCAGCCTTTACACACCTCCCCGACTCTGAGAAGCTGCCCCTCCTTCTCGGGGAGAATAAAGAGTGCTGCACCCTGGCAGCGCAGTACGTCCACGCCTGCAATGCTCTGAGGGACAGTGAGTGACCCCCGCCCTGACCACACACATCTGTTTATACAGTACTGTTATTACTGTGTGTATTAATGTGTATGTTTTTATTAGTATCTGGTTCTTACCTGTTACATTTACAGTGTATTTACTTTAAATGTTCTTTTGTGTTCCACTGACATTGAACATAGCTTTGGCAAAACAAATGTCAATATTTGTCATGACAATAAAGCACATTTGAATTGAATTGAGAGAGAGAAGGCAATCATCTCTACCCAAATGGGGAGAGTGAGACAGAAATAGGAAGGGAGTTACTGTACCATTGTGCATCGCCTCGTGTTTCCAGCGGGGGGCGCATTTGTCTGCTTGCTCTACAAACATGAGAGAGAGAGAGAGAGAGAGAGAGAGAGAGAGAGAGAGAGAGAGAGAGAGAGAGAGGGGTGAGTGAAAGCATAAATAAAATCCAACGTCAGTATATAAATATATGTGTGTATGTGCGTATGTGTGTGTGTGTGTGTGTGTGTGTGTGTGTGAAACAAACGAAATGCAGTGAAGCTGTGTGAAAGAAGCTGCCTGAAGTGGAATCATTAAAGTAACCTAAAAAAACTCAGTGGTCACTGCAAGATGACCAGAGGATATACACACACACACACACACACAAACACTGAAGCATCACTGAATTAGGAACACTCATTGTCCAGTTTATCAGCTCCACTGACCCCCACAGAGCAGGTGTGATGTGGTGGTGGATCATTCTCAGCGCTACAGTGACACTGACGTGGTGGTGGTGTGTTAGTGTGTGTTGTGCTGGTGCGAGTGGATCAGACACAGCAGTGCTGCTGGAGTTTTTAAAACCCCTCAGTGAGAATAGTCCACTGACCAAAAACATCCCGACACACACTGTGCAGTGACAGATGAGCTACTGTATCTGACTTCACATCTACAAGGTGGACCAACGAGGGAGGAGTGTCTCACAGAGTGGACAGTGAGTGGACACAGGGTTTAAAAACTCCAGCAGCACTGCTGTGTCTGATCCACTCGCACCAGCACAACACACACTAACACACCACCACCACGTCAGTGTCACTGCAGCGCTGAGAATGATCCACCACCACATCACACCTGTTCTATGGGGGTCCTGAGCACTGAAGAAGGGCGAAAGGGGGCTAACCAAGTATGCAGAGCAACAGGTGGACTACAGTCTGTAATTGTTTAACTCCTGTGTGGTCAGTGGAGCTGATAAATGGGCTGTAAGTGCAGACACAAGGTTTTTCTTTCGAATCAAGTGTATACAACGGCAAACGTGACAAAATATTACATAAAACTTGTAATGTTTTGCATTGTCCAGGCCACTAGGTGTCAGTATAATTAATGGTTGACGACATGCAGAAAAATCACTAGGTGCTCCTTTAATTAAATGTATT
The DNA here is from genome assembly GCF_029633855.1 of Hoplias malabaricus. Classification (NCBI taxonomy): domain Eukaryota; kingdom Metazoa; phylum Chordata; class Actinopteri; order Characiformes; family Erythrinidae; genus Hoplias; species Hoplias malabaricus. The sequence continues at coordinate 12,025,886 of NC_089805.1, read as the reverse complement.
ATTTTTATTTTTTATTCTTTTATTCCTATCAGGGATTAAGTTCAGTAAATAAACAGTGCATATTAAGAAGTGCAGAAGTGTGTTCTCTGTTGATGACGTGTCGCTTATTGTCAAACAATGCGTTTTAAACAGAGCTGTGGTCCAGCTTAAGGTCACAGAGAACCAGACGGGGAACATCTGGTCCAGATGTGGACCTGAAGAACACCTCACCTGACATACTGCTGCGGATCAGGGTCTGAACATCATTCTCTCGTCTCTCTCGGACTCATCGAGTCTGTCAACACAGAGGGAGGGAGAAGCAAGGTCAGTTTAAGAGAACAGAGATCAGCCAAGGTATATGGAGCTTCTCCACTGCAGGGTCCCTACTCAACTCTACTATCAGCTATTTTACTTTTCAAAATCTGGTCCTGTTCCTGGTTCTGGAAGCGGGTTCTTGTTTAGTGGCTGTTCTCTCCTGGTTCAGAGCGAGTCGAGTAGGGACTAAACCGTGGCGTGTAAACCTTGCAGAGCGCTGATTGTCCAGAGAGAGTCGTCACTCTACACCACGCAACGCAGACGTCCAGCACCAACTCTCCATCTGTAAAATCTCCAGCTGCAGCAGAGATCACGTTTGTTTTTATCCGACTCACGATGGCAGCTCGTAAAATTACGCCGTGGTTTTTTGAAGAGGTTCTAGAGGTTCAAGAGGATCGGTGGCTGACGAAAGAATCCAGCGAGAGCTGGATGCTGCATCAAGGAAGGAACAAACTCTACTGATCTGTCTGAACTGATGACGGAGCTGTGTTCAGTCCCAAACAACAACAACACGCCAATACACCATGAGTAAACACCACTTGACGTTACCGCCGCTGTTGTTGTGGCTTCCAAAGCCCACTGTTCCCCTTAGACACGGGGTTTTGAGACGACACTGACACATTTCGGGATTGTATCAGAGAGTAGAGACCGCTAGAGTAGGCACCATGCAGTGGAAAAGCATCATTAGTTCACAACACACTAGCTACTGATATTTGTTTCTGCCGAGTCAAACCACTGCCCATCTTCTCTGACCCGACGTTGGAGAAAAACGTTTTTCACCAAGAGTCATCCTCTCCCAACCTTCAGAACAAGACCCCGTGTTTGGGTGTTTGTTCCTCTCCCATGGTGCCAGAGGGTCTTAACTTCACACCCACTGTCTGACCACTGAGACTGGACCTTTAATTTAATTATTTTTTATTGTTTTGTACATGTTCCTATTGTGTATTTTTCTGATTCTGTCCTTATATACCACATTAAACAATTTTTACCGTGCCCCTACGTCTCTGTCCTCTCTCTCCCCAAGTTCATGCCCCCAACTCCCTGAGTGTATTCAGCTGTAGAAAAAAAATCACCAGATTCCAACCTCCTTTTAGTTTCTTTAAAAGATGGAAAACAACAAAGATAATAAAATAAACGCAGTCTGTCCCGTCCCATATAATGCACTTTCACTCATGTGGGAGCATGATTTCTTAAAAAACATTTAAATGATGTTATCTCTCTTTCTACTTTGTTTATCTGTGGAAAACACAAACTAACACAGAGGACAAAACCTTGACAGCAATGTTCAGCGTGACTTTGCTTTCACACCGTGACGTTCTGAAACAGTCATGAGGTTTGAACGTGACACTGTGTCTGTGTTCACCTTGCACTACTTGATACCCAGGTCCTCTCCAGTGAGCTTCACACCAGTGGAGCCTGCAGACAGACAGACAGAGGGAGAGAGAGACAGACAGAAAAGTGAGGGGGTTTGAGAAATGCATAAGAAATGGCCAAAGCCTTCACTGAGGAAAACAAAAACAAACAAAGCTCCCTGAGGTCTAATCTCCTTAAACTGAGGTGACCTTCCACACGAGCCGAATCTGTATCGTTCACTTTAGCTCTGACCTCCCCGCACTTCACAAACAGGTGCAATCCTCCGTCTTTATTCCAGCGTTATGTAAGTTGCGGTTATTTTTAGCAGCCGGTGCTGACTGAACTCTGGAGTGTCAGAGGTTTGGGTGGAAATGGAAAAAAGGCTTCGGAAGAGCGTTCTGAAAGAGCTTTGGAAATTAAAAAGATCCTGAAGACAAGGTACAGGGCGATGTTCTTTCTGAAGAAGTTTAGAGAAAGAGTAATTATGACATGTGTCTGGAGGGTGAAGACACTTCTCTCGCTCTACACTGGAGATACGAGGTTCCCAACAGCACTTTGGTCAATGGCCACAGCAGTGTTCTCCCCCTGTGTAAACAGCCCTGTTCAGAATGCCCGCTTTCAGCACCCGTTCCTTTAAATGATAATGAGCTGCTCGCTGTTCAACCCGAACGAGTGGCAGAAGCTCTGTTTTTTAGCCGTTTTCACTCGGTTCTCTTTCTTCTCCATTTTTACTCAGTGCTCTTATTTCTCCGCGCTCGTTGTGTCTGTTTTGCTGCATTTAACCTCGTCTTTGCACTCTTGCATAAATGCAGGTACAGCGCTGTGATTGGACAGACTCAGATGAGGGGGCGGGGCCATCCTCAAGTCTCTGCACTTGAAATCAGAAGTGGAGCAGAAACTTACTATGTTCCCTTTAAAGAGGGTGAGTTATAGAAATAAGAATGGGCTTTTTTGTCTCCTGAGCACCCCCTACCTGCTGCTGAGTATAATTCATGATCTCCAGGCTTCTACTAACACACTCTCCCTGTCGCAGACACACACACACACACACACACACACACACACACACACACACACACACACACACACACACACACACACGCATGCTCACCTCTGTGACTTTCTCTCACTCTCTCTCTCTCTCTCTCTCTCTCTCTCTCTCTCACTCACTCACTCACTCACTCACTAATAGAGTGATGTTTACAGAAGTAGCGAATGGCTCTCTGGGCTCCAGCTGATGTTGAGTCGGGGGAATGTGTGAATCGAAAAAAAAATAAGGTTGACCACATGATAAAACACATATATCTCTCATAATACACACTGGACCGTATTTTTACAAACATAAAGTGTAACTTTGGTGGTACTCTAGCCGTTATAACCACAGCAACCCATAGTAAAACGCTTTTCACCAGAATCGATGTCCAATGCTAAGAACTGAGCTAATTCGACTAAAGTTAGCAGGCGCTAGCCCTTGCCCTCTTTCATTAGTAACTCTCAGAACCGGGTTATAACCCTGTCCTCAACGAAGCTTGGGTTCCATCAACACAAAGTGTAACTTCAGGTGTTTAGTTCACACAGCTACTGGAGAAAAGCACTTATTACAAGAATCATTGTCTAACGTGAAAAACTGAGCTAATCCGGCTAAAGTTAGCAGCTGCAAACTACTCACTGCTCAGTGACTCTAATAAACTGATTATAACACTTTCAACAACAAAACTATATCTAAGTAGCACCACAGCACCCGAAAACAGGGAAACAGACTCACTGCTCTAACTTGTGTCCTCAGGTCTGTTTCAACTCACTCTACTGTGTAAATTCAGTCCTGTATTAACTCTTCTACGGCCACTCACTCACTCCCTCTCTTTCTCTCTCTATCCTCCTTGCTCTCTCTGTCGTATAACGTCCCTACCGGGAATACAGAGCTTGATTCTTCTTGTAGCTAGGAGATTTGTGCTGTAAAGTGTTACCCATTTCTTGTGAGAGTCCTCCACCCGTGATTCAGACGTTGCTTAGTGCAGTAACCAGCAGAGGATCCCACATAGCCATCACAGAGGCTCTATTATCCCTGTTACAGCCCAGTGGAACATTACAATCATTTAGAAGCAATAATTTTAAGGTAGAAATACTACATAGGGTTCTTTTAAAGATGCTGTGAAGCTAAACTTAAGAACATGACTGTGTCTACAGAGAGAGAAGGGAACAGTGTGTTGTTTACTGTCCTGATGAAGCGGTTTAACAGCCTCTCACTGGCAGGAATGAGAAAGCTTGTAAAAGCTAAAGGGGAAAGCTGTTCTAGAGAGTGTACCACTAGAGCATTAAAGGCTGGCTGTTTGTGACTCAGCGCCTCTGGAACTCCCTCCCTCCACAAATTCAACAGTTAAACTCTTAAATCGCTTTTCAAATCCAAACTTAAAGCACATCTGTTTCCTGCTGCACACAAACTGTGTTTCCTGAAGTGGCCCATGTTACTGTGTTGTGTTTCACTTTGTTTGACAGTGTGTCTGATGAGTCCTGCTCCGAGTGACTGTCTGTGAGGAGTGTGGTGTGTTCTCCCTGTGTCTGCGTGGGTTTCCTTCAGGCGACTGTCTATGAGGAGTGTGGTGTGTTTTCTCCCTGTGTCTGCGTGGGTTTCCTCCAGGTGACTGTCTGTGAGGACTGTGGTGTGTTCTCTCTGTGTCCGCGTGGGTTTCCTCCGGGTGACTGTCTGTGAGGAGTGTGGTGTGTTCTCCCTGTGTCTGCGTGGGTTTCCTCCGGGTGACTGTCTGTGAGGAGTGTGGTGTGTTCTCCCTGTGTCTGCGTGGGTTTCCTCCGGGTGCTCCGGTTTCCTCCCACGCTCCAAAAACACATGTTGGTAAATGGATTGAAGACTCAAAAGTGCCCGTAGGTGTGTGTGTGTGTGAGTGAATGTGTGAGTGTGTGTTGCACTGTGAAGGACTGGCGCTCCTCCAGGGTGTGGTCCCGCCTTGTGCCCAGAGCTTCCGGGTAGGCTCTGGATCCACCTGAACTGAACTGGATAAGGGTTACAGACAATGAATGAATGAATATCTGATGTGATTGTTTTTAAATGTTCAATCCCTTTGTAAACAGCATCTATGGGACATTTATTATTATTATTATTATTATTATTATTATTAGCTTCTAGGTTTGCTTTGTTTGGAACAGATTTCAGCTCAGACTTTCACAGAGGACCTGTCTCAATTAAACCCAAAGTCCTGGGCCTGAATTCTGATTGGCTGTTGTTCAAAATGGGGACCTAAAATACACATCCATGGCATCAGTGGAAGAACCCTTGGTAGCACCTTTATCTTTAAGAGTGTGTGAATGCCATGGACCACACTTCACTCCAGTGTATAGGAGTTATACAGAGTTCTGGTCACTCACATTCCTCTGTCCTAAATTACAGCTCCAAATGATATGGTGGAGACGTGTGTGTGTGTGTGTGTGTGTGTGTGCGCGAGTGCTGTAGAATGGGTGTAGGCTGCTCAAGCTTATTTCTTAATTTCTTTTTTGCCTGAATTAAATTGAAGCATTTTATATAGAGACCGCCAGCTCGGTCAGGAGGGTGTTGTCATGGTAACGCAGTGTTCACCTTTAAAGTGCACAGTGTATAAATAATACACTGTTTAATAACACACACTGACTGAATTTACACTGTGCCTAGATATAAACTCCATTCACGCCCCATACCTCCACCATTACTGAGGTGTGTGACTGGGTGCGTGTGTGAGTGACAGGGTGAGTGTGTGAGTGACTGTTTGAGTGTGTGAGTGACTTGGTGAGTGAGAGAGTGACTGAGTGAGTGTGTGAATGACTGGGTGAGTGTGTGGCACTGTCCACAGGTGTGAATGCATGAATGAGTGACTGGGAAAGTGACTGGGTGAGTGAGAGAGTGACTGGGTGAGTGTGTGTGTGACTGGGTGAGTGAGAGAGTGACTGGATGAGTGTTAGAATGACTGGGTGAGTGTGTGTGTGACTGGGTGACTGTGTGAGAGACTGGGTGAGTGTGTGAGTGACAGGGTGAGTGTGTGGCACTGTCCACAGGTGTGAATGCATGAATGAGTGACTGGGTGAGTGTGTGAGTGACTGGGAAAGTGACTGGGTGAGTGTGTGAGTGACTGGGTGTGTGTAAGAATGACTGGGTGAGTGAGAGAGTGACTGGATGAGTTTTAGAATGACTGGGTGAGTGTGTGAGTGACTGTGTGAGTGTGTGAATAAGTGTGACATTGTGCCAGGGTCTGTGCTTGTGTTGCCTGATGAGGATGAAGCGCTTACAGAAAATGATTGAATAAACTAATTAATTAACTCTTGATTGAAGGGGGTGTGGCTTAAATTTATGTGAGTTGCAGGAAGTAGCTGTGTTTCCGGAGGAATATAACGACAGGGATTACACTAATCTTATAACTATAATCTGACATACTGTCCAACTGTGAACCTGGGGCTGATCGATAAAAGCCTACACTGACCCCTGCAGGGAGAAGCTAACACTATCAGTCCCTTGCAGCTGACATATGTATTTCATCGCCAAAGCGGACCCTAGGTTCCACAGGGATAAACACTCCCCTGTCAGGCTTCTAGTAATTTCGGTTTCAGAAATTACACAGCTTTGCTGAAGCGGGGAAGTGTGCCACATGAACTCTCAGATGGGTTCATGGGTCCTGTTTATAAACATGAGCTTATCTGCGGGTCCAGGACTGTAGCTCACTGAAACTGGAGAAAATCACTGGAGAAAATCACTTAAAACAAGCAGTAAACACAGAAAAATAGGAGATCAGTGTTATTATATTCTCACAGTGATCTCAGACTGAGATATTAGAGACACAGACTGAATTCCACGCGATTTCAGTTTCACAGTGAGAAAGACTTGCTTTCCCTGTTCCTCTGCTCCCCCACCACTGGGACGCTCTGTGTGTGTGTGTGTGTGTGTGTGTGTGTGTATGTGTGTGTCCTCAGGCTTTAGCTCCCTCTCCTCTCTTGGTCTCGTGGTGTTTGTATCTTCAGCCTCAAAAACAAAGAGCCAGATTTTCTTGGAAGAGCCAGAGGGACATTAAATATCATTACTTTGATAAATTTGATCAAATGAACAGAGAGAACACAACCCAGAAAACATCAACAGAGATGAGAAATGCGTCACCACACCAAAGGGGGGGGGGGGGGCAGAGAGAGGGGGGGGGGGAAGAGAGTGGGAGAGAGAGGTGCAACTGCCAAAAAATGGTCATATTTTGGCTCCCAGAGTTCAGAGTTAGGGCCACATTTCTGGACCGGCTCTGGGAGGAGTATTCCGTCATATCCCGGGGACAAGCAGCTCCCACTGAAATGCAGTGTGAATCCACCATAAAAAGTATTGATTTACTTTGGTTAAATGACATTACCTCTGTCCCCCACATAAAACCAACACTGTCCCGGTAAAGCTTCACACTTGTCTTCATAACACATTAAAGTGTGTTTAGATTAGGACAGTAGGATTTACAGTGTAAGTAAAGCTAAGCTGACATGCAACTGAATGTGTGTGTGTGTGTGTGTGTGTGTGTGTGTGTGTGTGAGCCAGATTTCCGTCACATGGAGACAAAAATCTGCTTACACCCACACATTGTGGGGACTTTTCCTCCTTGTGGGTAGCACCAGGTGGTCCCCACAATGTAAATATTACATTTTAGACTGAAGACGTTTTAAAGTTGGGTTAAGGTTAGGGTTAATCTAGTATAACTTATGGAAAATTGTTGGGAAGGCTCCAAAAAAAATGAATGGAAATCTGTGTAAAGTCCCCACAATTGTGTGTGTGTGTGTGTATTGGTGTATGTGTGCATGTGTGTGTTGCGCACATGCCCCAGATATGTTATCTGAGACCACAGAGAGATATGTTTGAGTTTTGACCCACATAAATGTGTCCTGAATGGCGCACACACACACACACACAAAGCATACACACACACACACACACACACACACACACACACAAACACCTACCTTGTTCTGAAGCCACCTTTCATCACAGTGGGCCGTACAAAGACATACACTAAAGTGTTACCATACAATACCTGGCTAATGTTCATGTGGCTGAATGCCATTACATCCTCACAGCAATCAGTGACATAGTGGTAAAAATAGGTGGGTAAACCCTAATTCATATTTAAGAGTGTTCAAATGTGGTTGCTTTCCTCTGCATCCCAGATTTTAATTTACAAATCATATCGTAAAGCTGCTTTTGACCCTGATGATCTTCCTTGTTACTATGGAGGCAGTTAGCATAGCATAGGCTAAGCATTACACTAGCAGCTAAGGTATGTCAACTCCAAACCACTTTTCTAATCATAGGTTAAGTATCACCTATGAGTCTCACCACAGAAACAAACAATACAAATAACTATAGGCCTAAACTGAATATTTTAAACACAATTACACATTTATTATACACATAAAATTAATAGAAAGTAAGCGTTTCAAATATAAATATAAGAAGTATCAATTTAATATCGTAATAAATTTGTTTAATAGGCTCCAGGTGAAAAAAAAGTATTCCTCAGGCTTGATCTCGGCTTGTTTTTTTCATTTCTGTTTGCTCTTTGTAACATGTGATTGGTTCTGTTTGTCTGTTTTTGGGTCTTGGTTGTTGTGTCTTGTGTCTGCTTCCTGCTTGTTCCCTGGTCATGTGATACCCTTCTCTTGTGTTTCTAGTGTCACATGTTTTAATTAGTTTCCAGGTGTTTCTTGTTTGAGTTGTCTTCTTATAGTCCATGTCTGTGTTTCCTGGTTGTGGGTCATTGTGGATTTATGTATGTTAGAAGTCAGTAGTCCGCCCATGCTTTGTGTTTCTGTCTCAAGGCTTCTTTTTTTTTTTGGGTCCTATGTCCATGTTTAGTTTCATTGCTCTGTTTATTTCTTGTTGAGTGTTTAGCCTTAGCCTCTCTACGTTCCCTAGCCTCTCTGTCTATGTTCCCTAGCCTCTCTGTCTAGTGTTTAGCCTCTGTCTAAGTTCCCTAGCCTCTCTGTCTAGTCTCTTAGTTGTAAATAGTTTCTCCTGCAGTTACCTCCATCCCTGTTCCTCACTTCTTGACCACCCCTACACCTGCATTGTGACACTTTTTTTGTAATAAAGTTCAAACAGCTCAAATCTGTCTCGAGCCTTTGCTAACATCCAGCAAACAGCTGAAACTGGGCTTTTTAAATTGGTTTATATTTTTTTAATATGAATTTCCCAAAAAACTAGGTCAACTATGGTGTATGTGTTGCACATTGTAATTTTTTTTAATACAAATAAATTTTACTGGGGCATAATTATGAAATCTGTGAAACACTGCAATTAAACATGAAAACATTTGATTTTCAATTATGACATCTGTCTGATTATCTCGCATACCACAGTTCATATACCACTGTTCTAATCAATAATTGTTACAAACACCAATAAACACTTAATGTTTTGCCATTTGGAGCAATCCATTTGCACACAGAAAATGTACATACTATATTTTAAAAGGAAAAAGGAGAGTTTTATTCAGTGCCACACATCCCTCTTTCATTATTCATCACTGAGCACTTCACCTGACGCAGGGCGAAGCTAAAAGCTAAAGTTAAACATTTACAAGCCACAGAACATCAGTAATGACCCCCTGCTTCTATTATTCATCTCTGGACACAGGTATGCCATACATTATTGACCGGGATGATCACAGACGGACCCTGGCTCTCCCTATGGGTTCCATAAGGTCAGCTACGGTGGCTCAGAGGGACCAAAGGCGCGGTTTCTCGGGAGGAAAGTCTTGGCTGGAGTAAAACCAGAAGAGCTTTGAGATGTGTACTAGAGGAGCTGATGTACAGCCTTAAAACGAGTGAAATTGTAGCTGAGCACACCTGTATAACCTTCAGACTAAAGCATGCCCCTCTAGAGCAGCTGCACATGAATCTAAGTTTACACCATGCTCAATACCCACAGAAGGGTGTGCGTTTGATTTTCCGCTGTGAAGCAGTGTAATTCTCTGGAGAGATGGTGCTCCATCCAGTACATGTGGGACGACCTGGAGTGGAGATCCACAACTACAATCCAACATCAACACCAGACTTCACTAATGCTTTAGTGGTCTGATGCAATCATATATATAGCAAAAAGGGAGCAAACCCCAGATTATTTGCCTTCATTTCAGAAAAAATCTGGGACGAGTGGCTGTTTCTCCCCTTCAAATGATGCACACAAAGCAGCACCCCCTGCTGCTTTACCAAGAACGCTGAGCCTTAAAGGCAATGTTCAAGAATGTAATAAAAGTACTTTATAAAAAAGGAGTGTGTTTCCTCTCCATGTGCTGCTCTGCAGTCGGTTTGCTCTGGAAACCGCTCTAATGTGTTTACGAAGCCCCAGTGTCTGTAAATGGGTAAAAAAACAAAGCGTCTGGGTCCGGTGCTAGGCTTTCTCTCTCTCTGCTCACAGCAGAGAAACACCATCTGAAGGTTTTTAGACAACGAAGAGAACGCTGAAAAGCACCAACCGAGATGAGGATGTTGCTCTATTCCTGCTCCATATGGGGGTAACACTGACTTATTTTTGCTGTCTCCAAACTTGGGAGAGAGCTAATTGCATTAGCGACAGTGCTACAAAACTAAACAACTTGAGATTCAAATGAGTTTCTGTGGGAATTCAAACTTACAGACAGTAACTTCTTGCTCTAACACATCATTCCACCTTAAAAGACATGGAGCTTCTGAACATAAACAAACCAGAGAACAGTGTTTCCCCACAATCGTAGACCTTATCTTTAAGGTCTTTAACACAGTCATATTTAGGAACTCCTCCACAAGGGGGTGCTATTCAGTGCTTTGTATCAAAGTCACTGTGTCCTTGTTTCTCTCAGAAGGGCCTTTCTGTATCACCGAGGGGAAGTGACCGGGCCGGGTCTGAGACGCCGGGCCCTGGCGCCGGTTTGGAGCGGGTTATTTAATACAGGCTCAGCGGCGCAGCAGCGCACGGAGGCAGATGGTGTTTTCATTAAAAGAATGCGTCTGACAAAAGAATAAACCGAATGACTTTGTGTGCGTGTCCCATTCTGCTCAGATCACGTTACACTGCTTACCAGTGCCGCTGAGGACAAACATACACAAACAAGAAGGCAGACAAGTCCCCCGGTGTCCACATAAGGACATTCAGACATGGACAGAAGCTTAATATACAAAACACAGGCTGCGCTTCCCCTCATTGAAACATCATTAGATTGATTAAAACGCCCAGCGCTGACCTCTCCTCAACCTCTACTGCAATCTCTGGGATTAAAGAGGAGGACGCTGTCCATTTCTGACTCATTAAAACACAATGTCTCTGCAGGAATAAAGCACCAACATCTTAATAAACTTTCCATCTCTGAGGATCAAACAGTTTTCACATAAAACAGGACAGTGATCTGTTCCCCCTCGTCTCCACAGCTCGCTGTTCACCCCGACCCTGAGTACACAGCAGTGAGGAGTGAGGAGCAGAAGTTCTGGTTTTTAGCCATTTTCGCTCTGTTCTCTTTCTTCTCTCTTTACTCAGTGCTCTTATTTCTCTGCGCTCGTTGTGTACGTTTGGCTGTGATTAACCTCGTCTTTTGACTCTCACATAAATGCAGGTCCAGCGCTGTGATTGGACAGACTAAGACAAGAGGGCGGGGCCATTCTAAAGTCTCTGCACTTGACGCCGGAGCAGATTCAGAACGACTCGTTTAATCCAATGTTTTTGGACTCAGGCAGCACACAGAACACTGACCGTGATCTTGTTTCACAGTGTGTGGGTTGGTGGCCTCCAGCTAAACACTTTAATGTGAACATGCACCGAACAATGGATTTTGTTTGAATATATCCACTTTAAACGTGTAGAGGTCTTCTTACCAGACAAAGCTGAGGAGCCTCCGTGCTGCCAGGGTTAAAGAGAACTGATCCCCCGCTCATAAAAATCTGCAACAGAGACAAAGACAGAGAGAAAGTGGAGTCAATGAGAAGGTCCTACAGACACTGAAGCAGCTGCACATGACCTTATATTCACCCTGCTCAATGCCAAGTGTGGGCTGGAGGGGTCTGAAGTGAACTGAAATGATGAAGCTCAATCGAGTTCCTCTGGGACAAGGTGGAGTGGGGTTTTTGATCCAGAACTGAGGGAACGTGACTTGACTACCATCAAATCCTCACAGCAATGTTTCGACAACAAGTCTAAAGGCTTTTCAGAAGAGCAGAGACTGTGTATTTCAAAAGAAACTTATCAAGCACTGATCAGGTCTGGTGTCCTCCCCTCCCTTACCAACTCCCTCCCTCCCTCCCTCTCTCACCCTCACACACCCTCTCCCTCCCTCACACACCCCCTCCTTCCCTAACCCACCCTCATTCAATCCCTCCCACAATCCCTTCCTCACTCCTACCCCCTGAAGCGTTAGCATCCCGCGGTCAGAGAAGCGACAGGAATGTGATCGGCCCTGTGTTACTTGTCTGTGCCTGAGGAAGAGAAGCACACGTCTGATTTGTGTCTGAAACCAGTCCAAGGTCTCAGTGTGATGTTCACACACTGTACAGCTCCGCGTCTAACACAGACATCACAGGGGATTGTGGGAATGTGTCTTTGAGCAGAAGAAAAACAAAAGCACAAGAAACAAAAACACAAGCAGAACAAATCAGCGTCTGAAGAATGTGGGAGTGATGAAACATAGGCAGCAGAGAGGGAGAGAGAGAGGGAGAGAGAGAGAGGGAGAGAGGGAGAGAGAGAGAGGAGTAGAGATACAGAGAGGGGGAGAGAGAGGGAGAGAGACAGAAAGAGGGAGAGAGAGAGAGAGAGAGAGGGAGAGAGAGAGAGAGAGAAAGAGAGAGAGAGGGAGAGACAGAGAGGAGTAGAGATACAGAGAGAGAGAGAGAGAGAGAGAGAGAGAGAGAAAGGTGAGGGAGATACCTCCACTCTGGAGGATTTTCTGTGTTATTTAATAACACAGAAATTTCCAGAAAATAAGTCTCCAGAAATTTAATCTCAGCGAGGGTCGGAGGCTGGTGGTGTTATTTCCAGCATTTTCCACCTCGGCCTCGTTTCTGAGAAGGTGACTGTGTGAAACGAGATTCCTCTTCTATATAAAGGCCACAGGACCACCATGGGCTGTCCAATCATTTCACTTTGAGCCAAACAAACGATTAGACCATTTACCTGCTTTTCCACTACATCGCCCTGCCTCCAGAGCGCGGGGACTCCACAGCTGGAGGGAGAGAGGGGGCAGAACACAAGAACGGAGGGAGAAGGCTTCCGAACAAAAAGAGTCGGGGGAAAGAGTCGGAGGGAGAACCAAAGTCAACAGACCGAGTGAGACATGAGACAGAGATCTGAGATTCTCCTCTAAGCTCCCCTCCTCTCCTCCTCTTGTGAATGTGCCTGTTTTTCTTTCCTTTCATTTTCTCTCTTCCTCTCTATTTCTTTCTCCTCTCTCCTCCAAGCCCTCGTACATCTCCCCTCTTTCCTCCACACTCCTCTACCTTCCCCTCCTCCTCCCCTGGTGTCCTGTCCTTTCCTTTCCTTGTTTCTCCACTCTTCCTGTCCTCGACACTCCTCGTTTCTCCTCTCTCCCTCTCTTCGAGTTGCTATGGTGACAGAGTTATATCTGGAAGGCTGAACACAGTATTTGGCAGCGTTTTTCCACATGAACTCATTATCACTGGGAGCTGGTGAAGCTCCAGCCTGAAGAACGTGAGTGTGATGTAATGCTGCTGTCAGTCGATGCACACAGCAACATCATCCACACTAGTGTTTACACGACGTGTCCACAGGAGCGGAGCCGCTCGGATTGGAGTTCACAGTGAGAGCTCTTTAGTATAGAGCCGGTAGAAGAGCCACAGTTGACGGACGCCACATTCAGGACGAGAGCGGCCAGAAATGCTCCTGTCAAGGCTCCTCTGGACTCTGGACTGCTGCAGATTAGGAGGAGGAAGATAGGCACCACACACTCCCCCACCTCTTTGAGTGTTGTACAGTGTTGTAAAAGTCAATTACAGCCTGCAGAGCACCCCCGCTCAGGAGCCAAAATACCAACTCTTACTATTCATTCATTTATGATTTAGACTTCTCCCTGTGTCTGCGTGGGTTTCCTCCGGGTGACTGTCTGTGAGGAGTGTGGATGTGTTCTCCCTGTGTCTGCGTGGGTTTCCTCATGGTGACTGTCTGTGAGGAGTGTGGTGTGTTCTCCCTGTGTCTGCGTGGGTTTCCTCCGGGTGACTGTCTGTGAGGAGTGTGGAGTGTTCTTCCTGTGTCTGCATGGGTTTCCTCCCGGTGACTGTCTGTGAGGAGTGTGGTGTGTTCTTTCTGTGTCTGCGTGGGTTTCCTCCGGGTGACTGTCTGTGAGGAGTGTGGTGTGTTCTCTCTGTGTCTTCGTGGGTTTCCCCCTGAGTAGTTGGAAAGAGAGACTGCCCCTTAAGAATTCTGATATGATCAAGTTCAACTTTCCCTTTGAAAAAAGTTGGAACCCTCTGCTTTAAGACGACTCACACAAGTGCCCCCTGGGGGTCTTAGTTTAAAGTTTGTGTAGATTACTGTACACACACAGCACTGAGCAAAAGTCAGAGACCACACAGCCTTCATTTACTGTCCTCTAAGTACGTTCAGAACATGCTCCACTCACAGACGCCCCACACATACACAAAAGTGCAGTGGATGGAGACATAATTCTTTTCACACGTTTGTTTAATTGCACAGAAGATTTGCAAAACCCAGCTTCGTTAACAATCTCATCTGAGCGTTTTGTTAGCGATTAAGGAGGAGGAGGGCCATCCTAAACCCCTCGACGCACAAGGCCCCCTCACGCCGCTCTCTGAGCTAAAGAGAGAAGACGCTATATTTAAAGCTTAAATCAAAGGGATGTGAAAGTGTGAGTGACTTGTTTTCTCAGTTTTCCTCTGTTTCTCGTGGCTGAGAGGAAGCTCGCTGAGGTCCTGGCGTCGAGCGGAGTGTTCGTTCTGGGAAGCGGGAATGATTCCAAGAATGCGTGTGGAGCCAGAGAGAGTCGGCATGAGCAGGCAACTGTGTCTCAGAGGGAACGGCAGGAAATAAACACTCCACTGACATTACACCTCATCCCAAACTCACTGAGTGAGTCTCACCCTGCTCCGGAAACACAGCTCTCCTCCCTTACCCTCCCCTCCCTCCTCCTCTCCTCCTCCTCTCTCCTCCCCTCCTCCTCTCTCCTCCCCTCCTCTCCTTCCATACCCTCCCCTCCTCGCCTCCTCTCTCCTCCCTTACCCTCCTCTCCTCCTCTTTCCCTTCCTCCTCTCTTGCTTTCCTCCTCTCTCCTCCCTCCTCCCCTCCTTTACCCTCCACTCCCCTCCTCCTCTTCTCCTCTCTCCCTCTCCTCCCTTACCTCCCCTCCTCTCTTCTCCTCCTCTCTCCTCCCGTCCTCCTCTCTCCTTTCCTCTCTCTACTCCCTTCTCTCGCCTCCTCCTCCTCTCTCCTCCCTCCTCTCTCCTCCCTCCTCTCTCCTCTCCTCCTCTCGCCTCTCCTTCTCTCTTCTCCTCCTCTCGCCTCCCCTCTTTCTCTCTCCTCCCCTCCTCTCGCCTCTCCTCTTGTCCTCTCCTCCCCTCCTCTCTTCTTCCTCCTCTCTCCTCCCCTCCTCTCTATTAACAATTAGTCTGTGTCTTAATATCTCTGTATTTCCACCTTAAAAACTCCTCAACTGAACAAATGTGTAGTTGGCTTCGGATTGAAAAATCACACTCCGTTAAACTGAGAGAAACACCTCATCAGAGAGAGAGAGAGAGAGAGAAAGGAGGGGGCGAGAGAGGGAGAGAGAGATAGAAGGAGAGAGAAAGGAGGGGGGGGGAGAGAGAGAGAGAGAGAGAGAGAGAGAGAGAGAGAAGAGGGGGAGAGAGAGAGAAAGAGGAGAGAGCGAGAGAGAGAGAGAGAGAGAGAGAGAGAGAGAGAGAAATTGTAGCGAGTGTAAACTGTCCTTTTTTTTTTTTTTTTGCAAAAACACAAAGTGCTCTGGGAACCAACACAAACCCCCCTCCTTCCATCCCCTTCTCTCTCTCTTTCTCCACATTCCTCCATCCGTCGCTGCCTTCCTCTAAGACAGCCAATCAGAGAGCTGCTGTAGTTTAAAAAAAATGGGTCATACAAGGACGACACACACACATGCACACACACACACACACACACACACACACACACACAGCAGTGTTTGCGCCAGTCACTCATTTCATTTATTGTGCCCTCCTTCCTGCAGGGACAGTCCCTACTCCCCTGGGACAGTGTTATACAGAGACATTAGTGAGGTTAGGTGCTGATGCTGGATGTTTGAGACAGGGGAGACAGGGGAGACACAGGAGGAGCGTCTGGGAAACTGTCGGCATTGAGCTTCAGTGGAAAACAAGATGAGTCCCGAGTGTCTAGCTACTTTTAGACACCGTCACATGATCGGACTCCCGCTCTGAACATGGGACGTTTATACAATCTGAACTTAAGTGAGAGAGAGAGAGAGAGAGAGAGAGAGAGAGACAGAGAGAGAGAGAGAGAGAGAGAGAGAGAGAGAGAGATAGGGAGAGACAGAGAGAGAGAGAGAGGGAGAGACACAGAGAGAGAGAGAGAGACGGAGACAGAGAGAGAGAGACACAGAGAGAGAGAGAGAGAGACACAAGAGAGAGAGAGAGAGAGAGACAGAGAGACACACAGAGAGAGAGAGAGAGAGAGAGAGAGAGAGAGAGAGAGAGAGGGAGAGAGAGAGACAGAGAGAGAGAGAGAGAGAGACAGAGAGACACAGAGAGAGAGAGAGACGGAGACAGACAGAGAGAGAGAGAGAGAGAGAGAGAGAGAGAGAGAGAGAGCAGTAGGGTCAGGTTGATCGCCCAGAGCAGTGTTGTTATTAACCTTGTCTGGCCTCAGTGTTCAGAACTGAGCAAGTTCAGTTCCACTGCCCTCAGCAAACACACACACACTGCAGAAGATGTTGAAACATTGCTATTATCACTCTAGGTTAATAGTCTTTGTTTCTGATGAGCAGTTGTCCACATATTTTTGGACGCAGTGTATTAATGAAATAAATCTCTGCGTCCTGCTGCAGAAAGAGGACCTCCAGATGCTGAGGTCGGTCTCTGAGAGCTTCCTGCACGGGTCCCTGGACGGGTCACAAGGCGGGGCAGGACAGCAACAGGACGTTCCACAGCAGCAGGACGGGAAATGTCCCGGTCCAGGAGCCGAGAGAAAAGAGTACGACAGTTTAACACAATGCTCCTCAACACACTGCACTCTACTATGTTTTCCACTGCATGGCATCGGCTTGGTATTGGCGTGTTGTTGTTGTTGTTTGGGACTGAACACAGCTCTGTCATCAGTTCAGACAGATCAGTAGAGTTTGTCCCTTCCTTGTTGCAGCGTCCAGCTCTCGCTGGATTCTTTCGTTGGCCACCGATCCAAGGAGCGTTTGAACCTCTTCAAAAGACCACAGCGTAATTTTACGAACAAACGTGATCTCTGCTGCAGCTGGAGATTTTACAGATGAAGAGTTGGTGCTGGACGTCTGCGTTGCGTGGCGTAGAGTGACGACTCTCGCTGGACAATCAGCTCTGCAAGGTTTACACGCCACGGTTTAGTCCCTACTCGCCTCGCTCTGAACCACGAGAGAACAGCCACTAAACAAGAACCCGTTTCCAGAACCAGGACCTGATTCACCTGGTGGAGGAGTGGAGTAGAGTCAAGGAGAGTAGAGATCCTAAGGTGGAGAAGCACTGTGTTTTTACCAGGCTTTATCCTAAGTGACAAATCTGTCTGGATTAGGATCATTCTCTAATATAATAATGGCGCAAGCTCCTGGAGCAGCTTTTCTTTAATGAGGTGCACTCTGTCTTCGTAAGGAGTGGTGTCTGATATAAAAATACAAACAATAACAAATAAATAAGCCTAAAGTGAATGTTTGACACACAATTACACAATTATTAGCACATCATTTGTGGGGAATGATAATAACATGAAAGAAACAAATCAAGAAGAGATATCAATTTAATATGAATGAATTAGGTGCTTTATATTGGCAAAAACACCACGGTCCTTCATTAACGCACATCTCTCACTCCTCCCGACACCAGAGGGCGCAGTTCCTCAGGTGTAAACAGGCCTGGCACCACTGAAACCCAGGACACAGAGAGAAATGAAATACATCTCTCAGCTGCTTCGTAAATAGAGCTGTGGCTGATGTGCACAGCTGTGAACGGAGGCCGAGCGTCTGGATGATGTAATGAAGGTCGTAAAAGCCGCAGGAAAGTTCCTGAGATTCCGGAGCCGTGGAGAACGGGCAGGAAACTGGCTTCGTTATCTATTATTTATTTTACTCGCCCACGCCCTCCACACGCAGCTGGAGCCCAGAGGCCACCGTCCTTTTACTCCTCGATTCCCGGGCCCCCTCCAGGTCAGAGCGAGTGACCCTGGATCCAGGGGCTAAGACTTTAAGAATATTTCAAGGGTGTCTTTATACACGCTTCAATTCCTCTCAGTCCATGAAACCTTCTAAAACCCACTGTTTTTAAGATGTGTTTCTCCAGCGAAGCAAATTCACTTTATATTTCTACTGTAAAACAGTTTTTATAGTGTTTAAAAATCCCTCTCTGCTGCTGTGAGCTGTGAGGACAGGGCTAGGTACAGAGTGAGGACGGGGCTGGGTACAGAGCAAGGACGGGGCTGGGTACAGAGCGAGGACGGGGCTGGGTACAGAGCAGGGCGGGGCTAGCTACAAAGCGAGGACGGGGCTGGGTACAGAGCAGGGCGGGGCTAGGTACAGAGTGAGGACGGGGCTGGGTACAGAGCGAGGACGGGGCTGGGTACAGAGCGAGGACGGGGCTGGGTACAGAGCAGGGCGGGGCTAGGTACAGAGCGAGGACGGGGCTGGGTACAGAGCGCGGACGGGGCTGGGTACAGAGCGAGGACGGGGCTGGGTACAGAGCGAGGACTGGGCTGGGTACAGAGCGAGGACGGGGCTGGGTACAAAGCGAGGACGGGGCTAGGTACAAAGCGAGGACGGGGCTAGGTACAAAGCGAGGACGGGGCTAGGTACAGAGCGTGGATGGGGCTAGGTACAGAGCGTGGACGGAGCTAGGTACAAAGTGAGGACGGGGCTGGGTACAGAGCAGGGCGGGGCTAGGTACAGAGTGAGGACGGGGCTGGGAACAGAGCGAGGACGGGGCAGGGTACAGAGCGAGGACGGGGCTGGATCCAGAGCGAGGACGGGGCAGGGTACAGAGCGTGGATGGGGCTAAGTACAGAGCGAGGACGTGGCTGGGTACAAAGCGAGGACGGGGCTAGGTACAAAGTGAGGACGGGGCTAGGTACAGAGCAGGGCGGGGCTAGGTACAGAGTGAGGACGGGGCTGGGAACAGAGCGAGGACGGGGCAGGGTACAGAGCGAGGACGGGGCTGGATCCAGAGCGAGGACGGGGCAGGGTACAGAGCGTGGATGGGGCTAAGTACAGAGCGAGGACGTGGCTGGGTACAAAGCGAGGACGGGGCTAGGTACAGAGCGTGGACGGGGCTAGGTACAGAGCGTGGACGGAGCTAGGTACAAAGTGAGGACGGGGCTAGGTACAAAGTGAGAACGGGGCTGGGTACAGAGCGAGGACGGGGCTTGGTACAGAGCAGGGCGGGGCTAGGTACAGAGCAAGGACGGGGCTGGGTACAGAGCGAGGACGGGGCAGGGTACAGAGCGAGGACGGGGCTGGGTCCAGAGCGAGGACGGGGCAGGGTACAGAGCGAGGACAGGGCTGGGTACAAAGCGAGGACGGGGCTGGGTACAAAGCGAGGACGGGGCTGGGTCCAGAGCGAGGACGGGGCTAGGTACAGAGCATGGACGGGGCTAGGTACAAAGCGAGGATGGGGCTAGTTACAGAGTGACTGGACCCCTGCTCCGCCCTGTACACACACCTCACACACACACACACACACACACACACTAAACGCCCTGTACACACACACACACACACACACACACACACACTAAACAACCTGTACACACACACACACACACAAACACTAGATGCCCTGTACATACACACACACACTAAATGCCCTGTACACACACACACACACACACACACACACACACACACACACACACACACTGTACACGTTGTTTATTAGAAGAGCAGTTTAGTTCGGAATATAATTGAAGTAAAAGCTGGTTTCCTGAGTTTCCTGTTGTCACGGTAACGAGGAAGCTGCCACGGCCCGCTCTCGTCCTGATTGGCTGATTTTGGGACTGTTCCTCTCCCCAGAGTCGCCCGGATACGCTCCGCTGCACGTAGGGGACACTCCGCCGTTATGTAAACAACTGTCCTTCAGTCCTACACTCGCCTCCCGTCCCCGTCTTTCTCTCTCTCTCTCTCTCTCTCTCTCTCTCTCTCTCTCTCTTCTGTCTCTTTCTGTCTCTTCTGTCTCTCTCTCTGTCTCTTTTGTCTCTCTATGTCCTGTCCCTGTCTCTCTCTCTGTCTTTCTCTCTTCTGTGTCTGTCTCTCTCTCTCTCTGTCTCTTCTGTCTCTCTCTCGTGTCTCTGTCTCTTCTGTCTCTCTCTCCTGTCATTGTCTCGCTCTCCTGTCTCTGTCTCTTCTGTCTCTCTCTCTCTGTCTCTTCTGTCTCTCTCTCCTGTCTCTGTCTCTTCTGCCTCTCTCTCTCTCTCTCTTCCATCCAACTCACTGACAACACACATCTCATTTTCTGGCTCCCACTTTTCTTTTTTTTTCTCTTTCCTTTATTCTTTCTTTTCTCCCCTGCTCCTTTCCCTGCTCTGTTCACGTCTTCCATCCAAAGCTGCTCCTGTTTTTAGGACACAGGAGAGAATCATGAAGAGTGGGGGGCGAAATGACCCCAGACCCCCCCAGACATATGGAGAACAGTGGAGGAAAATAAACCACCAAATGCAGAGCCTTGATCTCACCAACACATCTGGTCACCCCCCATCTGCTCGCCAAAACACACACACACTTTTATCACAGATGTGATTTCAGTCCCGTCCGAATACACCACGCTGAGCCCAGGGGGAAGGACTGTGTCCTCTGTCCTCACCCTTCAGCAACTTCTACCTCACCTCAAAACATGGGGATGACGCACCGAGATCTGCACTGCTCTGGATCCCTGACCTTTCCTCTGATGTTTTATTAAGTTACTGATAATTTTGTAAAATGAAAAAAAAAAAAAAAACTAAATGATTCATGGAGACTCCTCCAAAACAAAATGAAGTCACGACAGTCGTGCAGACCCTGTACGCTGTTTGGGATTGTGTGTGAAATTAAATCATCCACGTGCTCAAGTCCCTGGGAGTTAATCTGCCACAAGCTTTAGGCCCGGCTTTCACAGACAGATCTTGGCTCACAGTAATCACCTTTAAAACGGGTGGAAATCCACCTTAAAACTCTTAGACACAGAGTAAGACACCATTTACAACTGAGGCTGACACTCCCACGTTTAGATACGGTAAGTAGCACTGATCTCCATAATCCGACATCACGCATTAAACAGGTCCTCAGACTTTTATCCTGAGATCAAACCTCTGTAACCTGTGTTTCTTTTGTCTCTCACTCAGTTAAGCCTCTTTACTCTCTGTCAACAATGTGCTGAAGAACAGCAGCGTCCTAAAACAACACCAGTAATCTCCTACAATCCACTTCTTCTCTGATGATGCTTTCCCCACTGTTTGGAACTGGCTCTACTGGACTCTACTGGACTCTAATCTCTGATTGGTCACTGGCTGTTTTCCCACTCCCACACCTCCCCCCTGAAATGTATCTGGTGTCGTCTCTAACCTCGTCTCTAAGGGGAACAGTGGTCTTTGGAAACCACAACAATGGCAGCAGTAACATTAAGCAGTGTTTACTCATGGTGTTTTGGCGTGTTGTTGTTGTTGTTTGGGACTGAACACAGCTCTGTCATCAGTTCAGACAGATCAGTAGAGTTTGTTCCTTCCTTGTTGCAGCATCCAGCTCTTGCTGGATTCTTTTATCGGCCACCAATCCAAGGAGCATTTGAACCTCTTCAAAAGACCACGGCATAATTTTACGAGCTGCCATTATGAGTCGGATAAAATCAAACGTGATCTCTGCTGCAGCTGGAGATTTTACAGATGGAGAGTTGGTGCTGGATGTCTGCATTGCGTGGCGTAGAGTGACGACTCTCTCTGGACAATCAGCGCTCTGCAAGGTTTAGTCCCTACTCGGCTCGCTCTGAACCATGAGAGAACAGCCCACTAAACAAGAACCTGCTTCCAGAACCAGGACCTGATTTACCTGGTGGAGGAGGAGAAGAGACGAGACCAGTCGAGTCGAGCAGGGACCCTGCAGTGGAGAAGCGCCATTAAACCCTCCCCTGGCCCTGACCTGAATGCAGCCGCAGATCTCTTCAGTTTATTCAAACTTACAACAGATTTGAGAAAATTAAGAGAAGACCACACCACAGAACACACTGCCCAGGAAAGAGACGGACAGCAGCAGCGCTTCTCTTCCTCACTCAGCTCTAACCATGTGTTCAGCACTAATCTCATTAACCACAGAATAACACCCAGCCAGATGTGCGGACATCACCACCAACCGTCTACTTACATTTGCAGATTTAATCCAGACTGGGTCCTGGACCGAACGCTGACCCCCAGTGACCACAAGGCCCTCCTCGTTGATTCTGCAACAAAGACAAAAGACGAGAGAATGGCATCAGAGTTTCAGAAACAGCCTCACAGGTTCATCAGCCCCAAACGTCTCCTGAAACTACAGGCCGTACGTCTAGGGGTGTGTTCAGACGTGTAGCTTGGCTCCTTTCAACCAGTCCTGGTTTGGTTTGAGTTCACAATGACACTTTTACAAGCGAATCAAAGCAAGTAGAAAAGCAACACATGATGCACGTATGACTTTTATTTTGGAGCCAGTCGTCAGGGCGTCCGCTGGGTTTAATGCCCCATAACAGCTGTGTGTGTGTTTTCACCTGGAGTGAGTTTTACCAACTGGAACCAGAGCGAGAGGTGATTAAACAGATAAAAGAGTCAAGACAGAGGGAGAAATTCCTCCACTGCACGAACCAGAGCAGCTCCACTACAGAGAGAGTCAGCAGTCCCTCCTCGGACCGTTGTTGATGCTGTTATTGTTCCATTGTGAGACGTCATGACCTGAGTTTGGTAACTCGGGCTGTTTAGTTTTGTAGCACTTTCCCTCTGTGTTTACTTTCATGCAGTTAGCGCTCTCCTGAATTTAGAGTCAGTTCCACATTAAGTAATGTAACTGTAACAGCAAAAATAAGTCAGTGTTACCCCCCTAAGGAGCAGGAATAGAGCAACATCCTCATCTCACCTCGAGTCTCTCTGTTGTCTAAAAACCTCCAGATGGTGTTTCTCTGCCGTGAGCAGAGAAAGAGAAAGCCTAGCACCGGCCCCAGACAAAATCCAGATGCAGGGCTCCTTTTAGAGTGACATATAAATAGTGTTTAATTTACAGTTGCTGAGGCCAGTTGTCCTGGACGTCCCGAAGTGAGACAGGACCCTCTTTAATGAGGCCGAATATAAAAGGCAGTTGTTGTGGGGGTGTGGGGGTTATCTGTGAATGGTGATGATTGTTCTGAAGCTTGTTGCCTGGCTCTGGTCCTGAGAGCTTACTGTTCACTTGTGCTTCACACATGTGGCCCGTTTCTCAGTGCACGCCTGTGTGTGTGTGTTTGGCTGCATTTGGTCCGTGTTGGCTCAGCTCGGTCAGTAGAAAGCGGAAAGTCCATCGCCTCATGAACAGCTGGCTCGAGAGAAGGAGGTCTTTGTTTACCAAGGGACCGTCTCTCCATCTCATCACTCTTCAGCACCATGAACCCGACCCGGTCCTGTTCTGAGTCCAAAAATGAAAGCAGAATATTTGTATCTGCCGTCAGAGACCGTGCGTTACGACTCTAAAATGAATTTTAACGTCTGCAGCTCTCAGAGTCCCTCTGCTGTCTATCACTGTATAAAAGAACCACAAGGCCTCCTTTATTTTTGGATGCACTGGATCCGTTTCTGAAAAAGGTTCATATCATTCATTCATTCATTCATTGTTTCCCTGTAACTATTTCATACTGATCAGAATCAACGCGGGTCCACAGCCTATACAGTCACTGACTGAACCCATGCTCGTATCTCCGTTTTGTTGGTAACTAATATTTTGACAAATGCTGGCAATGAAAACAGACTCAAACATCTCCAAATAAAGTTCCTTTACTTAAGTTTCCTCTATTTCATTCACTCATTCTGATCTGGGTTGCATCTGGAGTCCAGCATGGACAGAGCTCTTGTCCATCACAGGACATCACACTCTCACCCAGTCACTCACCCACTCACCAGTTCAGATCAGTGTTGAGTGTCAAGGCAGAACCAATCATCCCAATCCCAGCAGCTCACGTCACCATTGTTTACGTGTCTGAACCCCCACAGCAGTGTTCTCCCCCTGTGTAAACAGCCCTATGCAGAACGCCCGCTTTCAGCAACTGTTCCTTTAAATGATAATGAGCTGCTCGCTGTTCACCCCGACCCCGAGCACACAGCAGTGAGGAGCGAGGAGCAGAAGCTCTGGTTTTTGCTCTGTTCTCTTTCTTCTCCGTTCTCGTTTTCTCCATTTTTACTCAGTGCTCTTATTTCTCCGCGCTCGTTGTGTCTATTTTGCTGTGTTTGACCTCGTCTTTGCGCTCTCACATAAACGCGGATATAGCGCTGTGATTGCACAGACTTAGACAAGGGGGCGGGGCCATTCTAAAGTCTCTGCACTTGACGTTAGAAGCGGAGCAGAATCAGAACGGCTCGTTTTATCTGTGTTTTCTGATTTATGCAGCACTTTAAGGAAGCTTTCAATTTAGAGATGAGTTCCCTGGCAGAAACATGGTTACAGCGTAGCGTGTGTCTGTGTACACACTCTTGTGGATAGTTGACACTGATCATGGCGTCAGACTGTGGCCTTAGACACACACACACACACACACATTATGAAATAACTGTGACACATTTCCTTGCTGTCTCTCAGTGATAGTGAGTGTGAAACACTGAGAAATCAACACAGCTCAGAGAGAAAACACAAACAAACTGAGAACCCAAAATCCCATGTGTTCAAAAACAACACCACATGCTAACGCTAATGCTCCCAGCTCACTTTGCAGTTCTACAATTACAGACTGTAGCCGACCTGTTGCTCTGCATACTTTTTAAGCCCCCTTTCACCCTGTTCTTCACTTCTCAGAACCCCCACAGAGCAGGTATGATTTGCTGAAGGTGTTGGTGTGTTGTGCTGGTACCAATGGATCAGACACAGCAGTGCTGCTGGAGTTTTTAAACCCCTCAGTGTCACTGCTGGACTGAGAACAGTCCACCGACCAAAAACATCCAGCTGACAGCGTCCTGTGTCACTAATGAAGAACTAGAGGACGGCCGACACACACTGTGCAGTGACAGATGAGCTACTGTCTCTGACTTTACATCTACAAGGTGGACCAACAGGGTTTAAAAACTCCAGCAGGACTGCTGTGTCTGATCCAGTGAGCTGTTATTTTTCTGTATTCTTCAGAGATCCCTGAGCAGTGGTTCCTGGTCACGGTTGCATCAGAGAGCTGCTGCTGATGATGTTTGTCAGGTAGATGTTAAGTGTGGAGACGTCTCAGGTGTGTGTGAAGAGAGTGAAGAGTGTGAGGAGTGTGTGAAGAGTTCACAGTGTCCTCCTGCTGCAGAATAACGCAACCCTGCTTCAATAAACACAACTGTGTTAGATCAGTGCTTCTCCAGGGTCCGAGAAGTGACCCCTTGACCGCTAATATCTGATGGATATTAGTCAGCCCCCACTCTGGGGGGCGCCCCGGCTCAGATCCTGATCCTCTCCAGTGTTTCAAACCTAGAAGCAGCCTGCGGCAAAAACAAAAACATTGCGTAATCCAGTGTGAATTATTTCTCTCTTGTTCCAGGTTCCATTGTGTGGAATGTGAAGACTGTAAACTTCAGTCCAGAGCAAAGACAAGTTCCTTCAGTCAGAAATGAAGACGGGGTTAACAGGGTGTTCATCTCTGCTCTTGCCTCTGTAGTTTGGAAATTGCTGTGAGGATTTGATGGCAACCACAAGAGCATCAGTGAAGTCAGTCAGTGATTTGGGACGATTAGGGGGTTCTTCATACGCCTCGGGCAGACACTTAGGCTCATGTGCAGCTGCTCCAGAACTTACACCATCTGTGTTTGCCCAATGAGTGTACTTTAAAGTGGCCGACTCATATTATTTAAGGCCTATTCGATAATGACCTAGCAACCAATTGGAACACCATAGCATAGCAACAAGAACCTGAATCTCAAATACATTCCTCCACCCTTTGTAGTGCACAGGTCATAAAATAAGGGTTTTAATACGTCCATTTATCCAGGGCTTTAAGCTTCAGCTCTCTCTGTCTAACATTTAGTGCATTGGCTGGGTGTAGCATTCAAGTTGTTCTAAAGCCTTTTAATATCGGCAACAGAAGAATGCAATAGACGGGCCATTGTGTACAAAAGGTGCTCTGTATAATATATAATAAACTTGCCTTGGTTAGTAGTGTTAGTTTTATAATCTGTGAAGTGCACTATGTAGGGAGTAGAGTGCTATTTGGGACAGACCCTAGTTTACAAGTGTCGCCAGGAAAGAAACAAGTACAGCACTGTTACTGTTTTCCTCGTAGTGAGGTTTTTTTTTCGGTGTCCATTTATTTCCCTCAAGGTCTTCCCCTAATTCACTCCATGGCACTGTGTGGAGAAGACTGTGGACGAATCAGATGATATGGCCAGCGTCCACATAAGTGGGCTGTGAGTAATGCCCTCTCATTCCACAGTAACCAACCTAGAACGACCCTGCGACATCCCGGCATCCACACCTTCGCATACACCCTGGAGCATCAAAGCAGTCACCTAGCAACAGCCTAGCAACCACCTGGAATAACCCTGCAACATCCCAGCAACACCTTCGCAACTATCTGGCCTACTCTGAATAAAACATAAGCAAACCACGCCGGATCATCATCGCAAATACCAAGATACAGCCTAGCAACCAGGTTGGATATCTTAGCAACCGTCCGTAAACTGCTTAGCCTACGAAATCACTCAGCTATTACATTGTGTGTTGTTGCGGAGCACTGTTCACAGCCCTTCGCCTTTAAGGAATGCAGCAGAGGAACCCCGGGGCCAGTTTCATAATCGTCCAAACTCCTCCTCCTCCTTCATCAGCACAGGGAACTGAACCTCCGCCAAGAAAACAAGGGAAGAACGGAGGGAGGAAGGGAGGGAGGGGCTTGGCAGATGATGAAGCTGTGAAAGAGAAAGCGAGCCTGTGTTATTCTGTTAGCAAGTCTGCCACATTAGTGGAAGTGGATTTAAAGAAATTAGAGAACAGCGGGACAAGAGAGAGAGAGAGAGAGGGAGAGAGAGAGAGAGAGAGAGAGAGAGGGAGAGAGAGAGAGAGAGAGAGAGAGAGGGAGAGGGAGAGAGAGGGAGAGATAGAGAGAGAGAGAGAGAGAGAAGGAGAGAGAGTGTGTCGGAGAGAGAGAGAGAGAGAGAGAACAAGGAGAGGAAGTGAGAGAGGTGAAAGTGAGAGCGCTGGAGAGGAAGAGGTAGAGATACATTACTTCAATGTCTTAACAATAAAGCCTTCAGGGAGAACCTCCCAGTGACATCACTGCAACCGACCAATCAGCTTAGAGTCTGAGGACTTTATTACACTGAACGTGACGCAGATAAATGATGAGAACCTCATTATTTTTGTGATAAATCGATGCAACATCGAAGGGAGATTTTAGGGGACTCAGTGTTTATTCACCATGCAGGAAATGAGTAAAACAAACAGTTTCATCTGAACAGAACTTATAAATTCACACACTCACTCACACACACACTCTTGTGGACAGTTTCACACACTCACGTCTGCCAACAATTCTGCCTTGGGAAATTTAATTAATACATTAACAAAGAACCAGAGGAATGTCTCTTTCTCTTTGGTCTCTACAGGTCTCAACTGGACTCCCACAGCTCCCCCCTGAAATGTATCAGTGTCGTCTCTAACCCCGTCTCTAAGGGGAACAGTGGTCTTTGGAAGCCACAACAACGACGGCAGTAACGTTAAGCGGTGTTTACTCATGGTGTATTGGCGTGTTGTTGTTGTTTGGGACTGAACATAGCTCCGTCATCAGTTCAGACAGATCAGTCCGGCTCTCGCTGGATACTTTCGTCGGCCACCGATCCAAGGAGCGTTTGAACCTCTTCAAAAGACCACGGCATAATTTTACGAGCTGCCGTCGTGAGTCAGATAAAAACAAACGTGATCTCTGCTGCAGCTGGAGATTTTACAGATGGAGAGTTAGTGCTGGTCGTCTGCGTTGCGTGGCGTAGAGTGACGACTCTCTCTGGACAATCAGCGCTCTGCAAGGTTTACACGCCACGGTTTAGTCCCTACTTGACTCGCTCTGAACCACGAGAGAACAGCCACTAAACAAGAACCTGCTTCCAGAACCAGGACCTGATTCATCTGGTGGTGGAGGAGAAGAGTCGAGTCGAGGAGAGTAGGGACCAGCTGAGCAGTGGTTAACAGAATGGGGTTTTACTGGATTGTGTTCATGCATTAGCGTGTTGTGCATGCTTTAAAAAGTAAAAGAGAGTGTCCCGAAGTGACAGGAGCAACAGAGCAGAAGGGAAATTAAAGTAGGGGAAGAGGGAAAATGAGCGAGAGAGAAAGAGAGACAGAGAGTGAGAGAGAGAGGGAGCATGTAAGGACTGAGGCGAGCTCAGACAGATTATATAATCTCTTTGTCGTCTCTGAGAGCTGTTCCTGAGAGAGAGAGGCCTCAAATAACCCCACGCTCCACACATTCATGTTTTCATCAGCTTCACTCCCCGAGCTGTGCACATTAAATTCACCCGTGTGGAAGAAACATCAATAATGCTATGTACTTGAAAGGAGCTTTCATTTTTTATCTCAGAAAACAAAAATCTGCAAAATACGATTTTCCAAAGTCATTATTTATTATTTTTAAATATGAAACTCAAAAGACATTAAACATCAGATTGCTTTTTGTTTTTTATTCCTGAATGAACCAGTTTATGCCCCACAGAGCGGGTCCCCCACACGGGCCCTCTACCAGCTTCCGATCAGAAATGTAATCAGACATTTCACAGACATTTTTATCACTTTAAAGGAGAAGTGTCCCACAGCGGCATTCTCCCCCCTGTGTAAACAGCCCCATTCAGAGCCGCTCGCTGTTCACCCCGACCCCGAGCGCACAGCAGTGAGGAGCGAGGACTAGTAGCTCTGGTTTTTAGCCGTTTTTACTCGGTTCTCTTTCTTCTCCGTTCTCGTTTTCTCCGTTTTTACTCAGTGCTCTTATTTCCGCGCTCGTTGTGTCTGTTTTGCTGTGTTTAACCTCGTCTTTGCGTTCTCACATAAACGCGGGTCCAGCGCTGTGATTGGACAGACTCAGACGAGGGGGTGGGGCCATTCTAAAGTCTCTGTACTTGACGTAAAAAAGCTGGATGTAAAGGCAGACACTGTAGAGAGTCAGAAAATGTCCATCAGCAACAACAAACGCATACTGCAAACTAACTGTTCCTGAACTTTGGGCGACACTGAGGGACCTCTCTGGGGAGACAGCAGTCGAGAGACAGAGAGAGAGAGAGAGCAAGAGAGAGAGAGAAAGGGTGAGGAGAGTGATGCTGAGTTCAGATGAAGGCTTGTACAGCTCTTTCTCTTCATTAATTATTCATCCACAGCATCAGAGTCCTCTCTGCTGCAACTCTAAAAACCAGCCCGTCTCTCTCTCTCTCATCCTCTCCCACCCTTTCTCTCTCATTCCCTCCCTTTAACGCTTTGTCTCTCTCTTTGTCACCATTTCCAGCTCCCTTGCTCTTACTTCTATCCCTTTGTCCCTCTCTTTCCCTCCTTCCCTCTCTCTGTTGTCTT
Organism: Hoplias malabaricus; assembly: GCF_029633855.1. Taxonomy (NCBI): domain Eukaryota; kingdom Metazoa; phylum Chordata; class Actinopteri; order Characiformes; family Erythrinidae; genus Hoplias; species Hoplias malabaricus. The sequence continues at coordinate 11,996,346 of NC_089805.1, read as the reverse complement.
CCCTTGCCCTCTGTCCCTCATTACCTCAATTTAACTCTCCCTTGGTCTTTCTCACCCTCTCCGTCTTACTTGCTCTGCTCTTGCTTCTCCTCTTTCCCTCTCTCTCTCTCTCTCTCTGTCTCTCTCTCTCTCTCTCATCCTCTCCCACCCTTTCTCTCTCATTCCCTCCCTTTAACACTTTCTCTCTCTCTCTCTCTTATCCTCTCCCACCCTTTCTCTCTCATTCCCTCCCTTTAACGCTTTGTCTCTCTCTTTGTCACCATTTCCAGCTCCCTTGCTCTTATTTCTATCCCTCTGTCCCTCTCTTTCCCTCCCTCCCTCTCTCTGTTGTCTTCCCTTGCCCTCTGTCCCTCATTACCTCAATTTAACTCTCCTAGGGTCTTTTTCACTCTCCCCGTCTTACTTGCTCTGCTCTTGCTTCTCCTCTCTCCCTCCCTCTCTCTCTCTCTGTCTCTCTCTCTCTCATCCTCTCCCACCCTTTCTCTCTCATTCCCTACCTTTAACGCTTTGTCTCTCTCTTTGTCACCATTTCCAGCTCCCTTGCTCTTACATCTATCCCTCCCTCTCTCTGTTGTCTTCCCTTGCCCTCTGTCCCTCATTACTTCAATTTAACTCTCCCTCGGTCTTTCACACCCTCTCCATCTTACTTGCTCTGCTCTTGCTTCTCCTCTCCCTCTCTCTCTCTTTGTCTCTCTCTCTGTCTCTTTCACTCTCTCTGTCTGTCTTTCTCTCTCTCTGTCTCTTTGTCTCTCCAAGTCTCTCTCTCTCTCTGTCTGTCTCTTTGTCTCTCTCTCTCTCTCTCTCTCTCTCTCTGTCTGTCTCTTTGTCTCTCTCTCTTTCACTCTCTCTGTCTGTCTCTTTGTCTCTTTCTCTCTGTCTCTCTCTCTCTTTCTCTCTCTCCTCACTGTGACACCCGTATCATGTGTTGAAAAAAGTAAAAGGAACATTATATTCTGAAATGAATCACATAATCTGCCAATCTTTTAAAAGATTAAAATCTACAGACTGTGAGACCTGTAACAACTGTGAGGCTCTCGAAAAGCTTCCGTCCTTAAAGGGAGCGTCTACATTTGTGGGGAAACCATTTTTAAGCTCTGCGTCTTTTAAGGTGGAATGGTTGTTGTCTGAAGTTTATTCACTTTCACAATGAACATTGTGTACCGCATCCCGTCTGAACCTGCCGAACCCTGGAGATAGGTCCCAGAGGATCCTCTTTTCACTGACAGCAGGATTCCCTCTAATTCCAGCCCGTCAGATCTGCAGGGTGTAGGAGAGGGGTGTGTTCAGAAGCCCGTATCGACAGGTTGATGTATGTTGGCGATTGACTGAAGCTTAAGTTCAACTTCATTTACTTCAGTTTCCAAGCAACAGCCTTCAAGGGGCTGGGGATGTGTGAAAATAGAAAGAACACCAGGGAGAAACAACTGAGCCTTAACTGCTCGACTTCACTGCAAAACTTTTACCTCGATTACGATTAATGAAGGTTTATTATTTTATTTTTATTCCCCTCACAATTTCCTGACGAGGCTCGTGCTGTAAACACACTCCAGTATTAAATGTGGGGTGTGTGTTTCTGATGCGGCTGGGAGCTCTGTCTCTGTGTCTGAGCCGTGCTCTGTTCATATTCGGTGTGTGATTGTGTTCAGTGTGGTCTTCACTAAAGTCAGAACACATCCAAACCACAGACGCAGCGTTTCACTTTGGTACGAGCCGCTCCAGTAGCTCGGTCCGCCTCCGTGTTTAGGTTTTCCTACGTATGGCAGCCCGGACGGAGCAGAGCCACGTGACCACAGTGCAGTAGTGTGGTGTTAAAGGGACGGTACATGAACACACAGTGGGGACGTATTAACAGAATTAACAACAAAAGTATGAACAGAAGTAAAAGGAAAGATGATTTAATTGATAAGTTGATTTAATCGAATTAACCGCCCAACCATACGTCACAGTAAATCAACAGAAGTCATAGTAAAGAGACAAA